>NC_056743.1:1655151915-1655319415 GCF_019279795.1 Protopterus annectens
TTTGTTGATAGTATCTGTGAAGGAGAGAAGAGCAGTGGAAGTGCTATGGAAAGGTCTAAAGCCATGTTGAGTGTCTGAAAGTAGGCTATTATGTAAAAGATGATGTAAAAGTTGCTGGTGTATACAACGCTCCATGATTTTAGATAGTGGTGATAATAAGGCTATAGGACGGAAATTAGAAAGTTCATTAGAGTTTCCTCCTTTATGCAGAGGAACGATATAGGAGACTTTCCAGAGGGAAGGGATAGTAGATTCGGTTATTGTTCTGTTAATTAAAATAGAGACTGGGTATGCTAGTTCTGCTGATGCTAGGTGCAGATATTCAGCTGGTAGTTGGTCAGCTGAAGGAGTGCAAGGTTTGAGTTTTGACAGTAACTTTTGTATATATGTTGTGGAGACTGTACTGAATGTTAGAGTGGGGGTGTTATTTTGAGGGGAGGTGTTTTTAAGGGAAGTATGGGGAGTCATGTTCTTTGCAAGACAGGTGACTGTTTCAGTGAAGAAGTTGTTGAATGTATTGGCTATTAGGTTGAGTGGGGTTTGTGCTAAGTTAGCTGGAGTAGGTGTTTTGGTATTTCCTGGATGGAGCAGTTTATTGATTCCTGACCAGAATTTTTTGGGGTTATGATTTGGATTTTTTTGATATTGAAGGTAATAATTCTTTTTATCAAGATGGGTAAGTTTTTTTGTGGTATTTCTAAGGTGTTTGAAGTTTTGATGGTCAGTTGGGTTTTTAGTTGTTCTCCATTTTGTCCATAGTTTATTCCTTAATAGCATTGTTTGCTTGGTTTCTTTAGAAAGCCAAGGGGCAGCTTTGGATCCTGTTCTAATTAAGCGTGAGGGGGCGTGATACTCAAGAATCTGGAGGAATGTGTTGTTGAAATGGGCCACTGCTTCCTCCAGTGGAAGGTGTTTTAGAGCTGACCAGTTACATTGTTTGAGTTCATTGAGGAAAATAGGAAGGTTAAACGTCTTTTTGTTTCGTATAGTACGATAGCTGGCCTGATTGAGATTATTTGTTTGTTTAGTGATATAGGTGAGAAGGTGGTTGCTGATATTGTCAGGGAGTATTCCAGTTTTATAAGAGAAGGGATTTTTGTTGACCAATATCCAGTCTAAGATGGCTTGTTTATTGGTAGATTTGTGAATCCTAGTTGGGGAGTTTATTGTTTGTTGGAAATTAAAGAGGTTGAGGTGATAGGTGGGTCTGGGCGATGTGCAGGAATTCCAATCAATATTGAAGTCTCCTAAGAGTATGGTTTCCTGTGGAAAGCTACAGGAGAGCCAGCTGAGAATTTTTTCAAGGGTATCCAAGTTGTTGCCAGGAGGGATATAGGAAGATATTATATAAATGGCTTTTCTTTTATTTACTTGGAATTTGCTGCAGAGTATTTCAACATTGGCAGGGGGGGGGAGGTAGGGAGTCAATAGAGGACACCTGTAGTTCAGATTTATAGAGTAAAGCAACTCCACCACCCTTTTTGTTTAGACGATCCTGCCTTGAAATGCTATAGCCAGGGGGAGTAATTTCGTTGTCTTTGGTACCTGGTTTAAGCCAGGTTTCAGTGAGACAGAGAATATCAAATGAGTAGAGGTCAATTAAAGCATGGAGTTGTGTAATTTTATTGTTAATGCTACGAATATTTAGGTGTGCTATAGAAAGGGAGTTAGAAGAGAAAGGTGAACTCAAATTGTTAGTAGTTTGGTTTGAGAGGGTGTGGAGGAGGGAAGTATTTGGCCCAGGGTTGGGGTGAATGTCCCCATGTAACAGTAAGAGTGTTTGAGGGAGTGGAAATAATTTTGAGTTTTTAGAGGATATTAGGTAGAACTTTCTAGTTGTGTGATACTTGTTATGGAGTATTCTGTGATAGTGTGGGGGAAAGTAAGGGCAGGATGACAGGAGGTTAATGTAGGTTTGTTTAGGTAGGGGAAGGACAGAGCTAGTGTGTTTAGCTAAGCTAGGAGATCTGCTGAGGGTGTAGTACTCATAGGAAGTAAGGGTATAGTATAAAAGAAGGATGTTAAGTAGCAGGAGTAGATAAAGTAGTTTAAAAGGCAGGGACATGTTGAGATTGGTGAGCTTGACAAGGTTGGAGATTAGTATTAGGAAGGTAGGGAATGGGTGTGGCAGTCAGATGGGAGAGGATAGTTTTAAGTGTGAACGAGGCAGGAAATTAGATAGGATGTGAGAAAATAAGGGGTGTGGCTAAGCAAGTATAAGACTGGGGGCCCTGGGGGTGGGTGGGAATTGGGGGTAGGGTAGGGGAGCGGAGTGAGCCTGAAGGGCGAACGGAGCGGGGCACAGCAGAGAAAGGAAAAAGCAGTGAGAAAAAACAATCAGCAGGTAGAAGGTAGAAACAGAAATTAGTAGGTAGATGGCAAATGTGTGTGTGAGGAAGGGGAATTATAAAAACAGAGAGAAGGGAGGCCAGAGTGGGTAATGGTTAAGTCAGGAGTAGTGCAGGCAGAGAGGAGGCTTAGACAGAGGGTTTATAAGGACTGTGGAGAGTAGGGTGTAAGGTTAAAGAAGACTAGGGAAGGAAAAAAAGAAAAAAAAGAAAGGAGACAAGTGCGACAAGCACGTAGGTGTAGAGTATGAGGTAGGGAGGGTGGCAGATAGGAGAATTAGAGGGTAAGGACTGCCATCTAGTGGTCAAAGTCTGGAAGTACCAAGCAAGGATAATATAGTAGTGGATACCAATAAAAGAAAAAGTAATGGAGAAGGAAAGAGGATTAGCATGGTTGGAAAATAGAGGTGGTACAATGTCTTTGAGACAGGTGGGGGGAGCAACTATAGTAGACAGGGAGGGGTATGGCTGCTGGCAGATTTGGCAGTTAAGCTACTACACCTAGGGTGTGTAGTGGACAACTATATACATAAGGTTAGGAATGAAAAATGCAATTTACTTAGTGACATACAATCTTAGGCTTTTAGTCCAAGGGCACTTAGATACTCCAGGTGAGGTGAATACCCAGGCGGGTATAGGTAGGTGGATATTGCTGATCTATTGAGTCTGATAAGACACAGCCAGGAGTAGATAAAGTGAGTATGGTAGGTTTGAACAGAATCTTAGGCTTTTAGTCCAAGGGCACTTAGATACTCCAGGTGAGGTGAATACCCAGCCGGGTATAGGTAGGTGGATATTGCTGATCTATTGAGTCTGATAAGACACAGCCAGGAGTAGATAAAGTGAGTATGGTAGGTTTGAACAGAATCTTAGGCTTTTAGTCCAAGGGCACTTAGATACTCCAGGTGAGGTGAATACCCAGGCGGGTATAGGTAGGTGGATTTTGCTGATCTATTGAGTCTGATAAGACACAGCCAGGAGTAGATAAAGTGAGTATGGTAGGTTTGAACAGATTGGAATACAAAGTAAGACGCCAGGGATCGCTCAGCAGCCACGCGGAGAGGGGGAAATTGGAAGGTAAGTTAAGTTTCAGACATGTACTTGAGGAATAAAAATGATCTGTCACAATTATTTTTGCCTTTATACACTGAGGAATATTGATTTTACACCATGTTATTCAAACATAGGCATAAGGGACAAAACATTTTCTTTCACAGCATTGATTTTCCATCTTTGCCACAGAAGAAGTGATGCTCAGACATAGTCAGAAATCATATATAAACATTGATGGCAGTTTGAGCTGTTACACATGTATGTGTCTGACCTGACAAGTTTATTGTATATAAATCCAGTTGTATATGTGTCTTATGTAATTGCAAAGACCACACAAGTTCAGGTGGCAGAAATATACTTAGAGAAATATAGTAGACAGTATACCATCAGTCATACATCTGAAAACACAAGAATGGTGTCTCATCCCTCATACATATAATTCATATCAGCTTCACTATCTAAAGTGTTATAAATGAGAGTGAAACAACAGTAAAAGTACATGGAATATCCTGTATTAGAACCCAGGGCCATGTGTTTGGTAGTCCTGCACTTACACCTGTTGCCACAAGAATTTTGAAATAATACTTGACTATTTTTCAGTTCATTGCTATAAACTGCACTGTCACAACAGTAAAAATAGTTTGCGCACACTGTACTAGAACTCAGGACCATATATATGCCAGCCTTACACTTACACCTGCTGCCACAGGACTAGTTACATGCCATTCCCTAATTTCCTAGTTATTCTTAAGGTCTGTGTATTAACCGCCATGCAGCACCACTTAGCATGCTTGTGCAGTGCCCAACAGAATTAATTGAATGTATCTGCTTTCAATAATTGCCTGGCTGAGTCCAGTCTGTAGGTGTTGGGGAACCATGCTAGCTGCTGCATAATACTATTAAGCAAAGTTGTGTGACGGAAAACAAAAATTGCAACAATGTACAATTTTTGACCCATGCCCTTTGACAGACACCCTGTTTGCATGTATTCTGCAGGTGTTCTGTCTGCTTCCTGGGTGGGCCGGTAGTAAAGTTTGTGCACTGCCCCCTTCAGGCAAAAGAGATAAGCACTGCCAAACCTGGCATTCATTCTGTTTCTGTTTCCCGTGTTTGCACTAAACTGCACATTGCTCAAACACTGATCCCCCCAAAAAAGGAAAAAAATGAAAAAAGGGAAAACTACTTGAAATGAGAAAAAAACAATCAATGACATACACACTACAAAATGTTAGCGCACATGAAATATTTCTATATTGCTCTGGATTTGAACTGTCACTCCAATCAACCTCCAGAATGGAGTGATGATGCCTTATTCCACTTTGCTACATAAACACATTTGCAGCAAGACAATAATATACAGTTGCCAACAAATGAAGGGGAGGCTGAATGTTAGTGAACAGAACCTGTGAAATGTGTGCTACTTACTTTCATTTCAATCTTGATAAAATGACATATATACACTCTGTAAGTCTGTTGTGTTTTCCTTTTTCCAGCCAGTAATCATTCACAGTTGCAATCCATTAAAAACAAACACCAATGGAGTGCCTGCTCTATGTTTACATCTGCAACACTGAGCCAAATATTTGGGGTTCAGAAATTCTAATGAGTTCACACCTCATTTGCATCTTCACTGTGCTGACAGCCTTAAATCTACACCATAAAAGGCAACTGTGTAGCTAGGGGACCTGAAGATGAGGAGACTTGCTTATGTGGAGAACACAAAAAGAGGCTATTACTTTGGGATATATCTGCACAGAGGATTACTGAACTTGAGAAGGTATGCTTGCATTTTCAATTATACACTACATATGGTGAAATGTTCAGAAAAATCTGTTTAATAAATATTTATATATATTTCTGAAAAGCAAATGCTAAACTTTTATCAGTATACATAAGTACTGATGGAATGGGCACATTTGTCAGGGCATTTCTCAGGTATTCATGATTGGCAACACCTTAAAATGAAATGGTCTGTGTAAAATCTGTAGACATGTTTCAGGGAAATTCCATTACATATCACTTTATCAGTTCAGTGATGGTTTGCTAGCAAAATGTGTCATTTACATTTTTTGGGGGGGTAGGGGGAGCAAGGCTGCATTTCTGTTATGGCAGAGACAAGGATATTTTCTGTTGCTATTCTCCCTTTTTGGCATCTGTGGCCTGAAGTCCTGCTACTTAATAATGTCACTTCTGTGTTGTCTTTCTATATTTTGAATACTGTAGTTTGTTTTCTTTACCTTGTGTTTTGCTTGCATTCTGTTTAACAGCATATTAAAACTTCAAAAGAGACCACAGCTCTCTCTGTTCTGAGTCAGGCAGAAATAAGAACTGATTAATTAAGGACTCATTCATAAGACAGAAAAGGTCACTTAAGGTTAATCACTTGTTAACAGAGGGGGTGGAGCTAGGAACTAAAATTTCTATTTAAGGAGTAAACTAAAACATTTCAGAGCTTTACCAGAAAGGCTCATCCAGACTCTGCTACACTTTGCTGTGAAGGAAAGGTTAGTTTGCTGTTATTTTTTGTATTTCTGTGTTGTCTTTCTATATTTTGAATACTGTAGTTTGTTTTCTTTACCTTGTGTTTTGCTTGCATTCTGTTTAACAGCATATTAAAACTTCAAAAGAGACCACAGCTCTCTCTGTTCTGAGTCAGGCAGAATTTTTTCCCTCCCTCCCACCCATTTAAGTTGTCTTGTTAAATACCACTGTCTTTCTAGTTGCCCGCCTCTTATGTTAATCTGACCATATATCTCATTTCTCTCTACTTTCACTGGCTTATGTGAGTAATCACAAAACCATCACTTTTGAAATCCCACCTTCAATTATTTAAATTTATTGGCCATCCTACAGTATTTCATAGTACCAAAATACAAAAGTAACCACCCTTTCAGTCCATCTTGCTGTTTTAAAAATAGTAACTCTCCACTAAACCTTAACTTTTTAAACAGGTAAAACTCAAGTTACCTACTTTCATATCTAACTTCTCTAGTGCACACTGCAGAGTGCATTCTTTCAATCTTACCTTTAAGCATCCCTGTTACTAGCACTTTCTCTAATACCTAAAAGATCATCTCTACTTGACTCCAAGTAGACTTTTCTCTATCTGTTAAACCTAGCACTTGTTCCTACAGTACTTATTACCTTGATACGGCACTCTTATAGATAGCACCCCAAAAGGCAAACCCCATTTCTCGGTCACTCACGCCCCCGAATCTCTTTTAAAGTTTTTGTCTAGTCCTTCTAGCATGTCGAGGGATCAGTTGCTAGTGTCCTCTCCTGCTCAGCTGGTGAACCTGGGAATATTGAGACAATGTTACAATTGCCTCATGTACACAGACAACCCTCTCCTCCTCCCACAAAACACAAATACATGCGAGAGATGCAACTATATGGCCAAACTGGAGGCTGAGCTCTCTCAACATAGGACTGGCAAGACCAGTCAGGAGGAGAAGGTTACCACACACACTATAGACCCAGTCTCACATAGTACCATCACAACCTCAAATCATACACATAAACACACAAAGACATACTCGGGCTCTGATCAAAAATCTACCAAAACAGCAGAGGCCACCAAAGCAGACACCCAAACAACCACCACCTCAGAACACAACACCTGCAACACATAGACCTCACAGTCAGAGTGTCAAACAGTCACAGCCCTTAAGGCCAAACACAATGCCAGACACACTAGTCATTGGTGACTCCATAGTCAGACACACTGACGCCCCGCTCACCAGACTGAGTAAGGAGAAGGTCACAGTAAGCTGCCTGTCGGGCGCTAGAATCCGCCACATAACGCAAGCACTCAGGTCTCTCAACAGCAGGTACAAATATGACTCAGTTATTGTCCACGCTGGTGTAAACGACCTGAGACGCACCTCCTTGGACTACATGAAAAGAGACATTGAGGAGCTCTCTGATTATGTAGCCCAGGCAGGTATGACTCTGACCTTGAGCAGTATCCTACCTTCACCAAGAATGATGCCACAATACAGAGATAAGATGATCAGCTTTAACAATTGGCTTAAACTCTGGTGTCATTCAAAGGGAATCCAATGTCTGTCTGCCTGGGATGACATGCTGGACAAGCCATGCTGCTTCGCAAGGGACGGCTTGCACCTGTCACCCCTGGGATTCCGGATATTGGCAAAGGCTCTTGCCACCCCATAGTGCCTTTTAGGCAAGGCTCAAATTCTAAACCTACCACCCTAGAACACAAAAAAGGAAAAAAACTAAGGGTAATGCTGCTCAATGCCAGAAGTCTAAATCTCAAAATGCACGCACTCGAGGCCCTTCTCAGTATGGAGAACATCGATGTCTGTGCAGTGACAGAAACCTGGTTCAAGGCTCCTGAGAGCACCCCAGCACTATCAGGTTTTACCTCTTATCATGCTCCGCCCCAAAATCCGGACAATACCAAGAAAGGAGGGGTATCCATATTCATCAAAGACACCCACACCTCAAGACTGGTGGCAACGCACGATGCATCGGAGACCATCCAGGTGCAATTAACCATAGGCAAGACTGCTCTGCAAATTGTAGCATGTTACAGGCCACCCTCACAAACTCAGGAACCTCACATGGCCTTCCTGAAAACACTAGAGGGGATAAATGTATCACCAAACACCATCATACTAGGTGACTTCAATTACCCTAATATAGACTGGGAACACTACTCAAGCCCAAACACCCTAGCCCAAAAGTTCCTGGAATTCATAAACTCAAATGCCATGGAACAACTAGTCACCATCCCCACAAGAGGAGAAAACATACTTGATCTCATCATCACGAACATGGGAGCACAATGTTCAACACCGAAGTATACCCCTCACTGGTGAGATCAGATCACAACTAATCTCGCTGGAGGTCCTCATCCCACCCCCACCTGAAATAAAAAGACCACAGTAAAGAACTTCTCAAAGCCGACTTCACACTTCTAAAGACTAGTGTGGTCTCCTTTAAGGCCCCGAGCCGACGGAAAACAGTACTCAAGCCGCTGAATCACTTACAAATGCCTTCTACCAGCACCTGCAGGACTGCATGGATAAGGCAATCCCAAGCAAAACAAAGACTCTTTGTACCAAAGGCAAGCATCCACTCTGGTGGACCCCAGCCATAAACAAACTCTACAACAAAAGGAGGAAGCTACTACAAGATAGAGCAAAATCCTTAAAAGGTAAGACACCCTTGATCACTATAAGTAAAAAACTAAGAGCTCTCATAAAATCATCCAAAGCAAATTTTGAGAGAAAAATAGCTAAAGACTCAAAAGACAATCATAAGGCCTTCTTTAGCTATGTTAGAAACCTGGGAGGAAACTCCCAGATATGCTCAGAACTAGTTCATAATGATGTGAAGATTACTGATCCTACAGACATTGCCAACAATTACTTGGCCCCCCCCCGGGGAAAAAAAGGTTCCCCCAAAAATTGGCCCCAAACCCCCTTCTCCCCTCCATAGCACTAAGTTGGAATTTGAAAATGCAATTTACTTAGTGACATACAATCTTAGGCTTTAGTCCAAGGGCACTTAGATACTCCAGGTGAGGTGAATACCCAGGCGGGTATAGGTAGGTGGATATTGCTGATCTATTGAGTCTGATAAGACACAGCCAGGAGTAGATAAAGTGAGTATGGTAGGTTTGAACAGAATCTTAGGCTTTTAGTCCAAGGGCACTTAGATACTCCAGGTGAGGTGAATACCCAGCCGGGTATAGGTAGGTGGATATTGCTGATCTATTGAGTCTGATAAGACACAGCCAGGAGTAGATAAAGTGAGTATGGTAGGTTTGAACAGAATCTTAGGCTTTTAGTCCAAGGGCACTTAGATACTCCAGGTGAGGTGAATACCCAGGCGGGTATAGGTAGGTGGATATTGCTGATCTATTGAGTCTGATAAGACACAGCCAGGAGTAGATAAAGTGAGTATGGTAGGTTTGAACAGATTGGAATACAAAGTAAGACGCCAGGGATCGCTCAGCAGCCACGCGGAGAGGGGGAAATTGGAAGGTAAGTTAAGTTTCAGACATGTACTTGAGGAATAAAAATGATCTGTCACAATTATTTTTGCCTTTATACACTGAGGAATATTGATTTTACACCATGTTATTCAAACATAGGCATAAGGGACAAAACATTTTCTTTCACAGCATTGATTTTCCATCTTTGCCACAGAAGAAGTGATGCTCAGACATAGTCAGAAATCATATATAAACATTGGTGGCAGTTTGAGCTGTTACACATGTATGTGTCTGACCTGACAAGTTTATTGTATATAAATCCAGTTGTATATGTGTCTTATGTAATTGCAAAGACCACACAAGTTCAGGTGGCAGAAATATACTTAGAGAAATATAGTAGCCAGTATACCGTCAATCATACATCTGAAAACACAACAATGGTGCCTCATCTCTCGCTCATACATATAATTCATATCAGCTCCATTGTCTAAATTATTATAAGTGAGAGTGAAACAACAGTAAAAGTACATGGAATATCCTGTATTAGAACCCAGGGCCATGTGTTTGGTAGTCCTGCACTTACACCTGTTGCCACAAGAATTTTGAAATAATACTTGACTATTTTTCAGTTCATTGCTATAAACTGCACTGTCACAACAGTAAAAATAGTTTCACACTGTACTAGAACTCAGGACCATATATATGCCAGCCTTACACTTACACCTGCTGCCACAGGACTAGTTACATGCCATTCCCTAATTTCCTAGTTATTCTTAAGGTCTGTGTATTAACCGCCATGCAGCACCACTTAGCATGCTTGTGCAGTGCCCAACAGAATTAATTGAATGTATCTGCTTTCAATAATTGCCTGGCTGAGTCCAGTCTGTAGGTGTTGGGGAACCATGCTAGCTGCTGCATAATACTATTACAAAGTTGTGTGAAAACAAAAATTGCAACAATGTACAATTTTTGACCCATGCCCTTTGACAGACACCCTGTTTGCATGTATTCTGCAGGTGTTCTGTCTGCTTCCTGGGTGGGCCGGTAGTAAAGTTTGTGCACTGCCCCCTTCAGGCAAAAGAGATAAGCACTGCCAAACCTGGCATTCATTCTGTTTCTGTTTCCCGTGTTTGCACTAAACTGCACATTGCTCAAACACTGATCCCCCCAAAAAAGGAAAAAAATGAAAAAAGGGAAAACTACTTGAAATGAGAAAAAAACAATCAATGACATACACACTACAAAATGTTAGCGCACATGAAATATTTCTATATTGCTCTGGATTTGAACTGTCACTCCAATCAACCTCCAGAATGGAGTGATGATGCCTTATTCCACTTTGCTACATAAACACATTTGCAGCAAGACAATAATATACAGTTGCCAACAAATGAAGGGGAGGCTGAATGTTAGTGAACAGAACCTGTGAAATGTGTGCTACTTACTTTCATTTCAATCTTGATAAAATGACATATATACACTCTGTAAGTCTGTTGTGTTTTCCTTTTTCCAGCCAGTAATCATTCACAGTTGCAATCCATTAAAAACAAACACCAATGGAGTGCCTGCTCTATGTTTACATCTGCAACACTGAGCCAAATATTTGGGGTTCAGAAATTCTAATGAGTTCACACCTCATTTGCATCTTCACTGTGCTGACAGCCTTAAATCTACACCATAAAAAGGCAACTGTGTAGCTAGGGGACCTGAAGATGAGGAGACTTGCTTATGTGGAGAACACAAAAAAGAGGCTATTACTTTGGGATATATCTGCACAGAGGATTACTGAACTTGAGAAGGTATGCTTGCATTTTTCAATTATACACTACATATGGTGAAATGTTCAGAAAAATCTGTTTAATAAATATTTATATATATTTCTGAAAAGCAAATGCTAAACTTTTATCAGTATACATAAGTACTGATGGAATGGGCACATTTGTCAGGGCATTTCTCAGGTATTCATGATTGGCAACACCTTAAAATGAAATGGTCTGTGTAAAATCTGTAGACATGTTTCAGGGAAATTCCATTACATATCACTTTATCAGTTCAGTGATGGTTTGCTAGCAAAATGTGTCATTTACATTTTTTGGGGGGGTAGGGGGAGCAAGGCTGCATTTCTGTTATGGCAGAGACAAGGATATTTTCTGTTGCTATTCTCCCTTTTTGGCATCTGTGGCCTGAAGTCCTGCTACTTAATAATGGAGACATATAAGTAAAATAAGTCTATGCTGTCACATGTTAAGGTCATTGCTGTACAAACTTCTCCCACCTTTTACTTGCTTACACTACCAAGTAGTAACATGCAAGGATAAGACAGTCATTCATATTATTACAGAATACAATCCAAGTTCAGCACTTACGTTTTAAATCCAGGAGTTGCTACAGTTTTAATTCAGGGCCAACTCTAATGAAAGCAGTACACAGACATTACACGAGTAGGTAAAGGTTGTGAACATTGCCTGGCATCAACGTTACTGTATGTATGTGCATAGGAGGAAGGTTTTAGGCCCTTAGGTGGTGAGTGTACTATACATTGTCCTTTAGCCAATGTGAGTGCATATTGAGCATGTCTAAATCTGTTTATACCCACAGCAGCTGCTGGTTTTCCCTCTGACTCCTCACTTGTCTGTGGCTGTGGTGACCTTGCTATTGCTGGTGGGATATGTGCCTCTTCCCCTTGTTGCACCTGCTGAAACGGTTTAGTCAGGATGATATTGTCTAGCATGGCACATACTGTGAATATTTCAGTACATGTACGTGGATTGTAATGCAGGACTCTCCAGATGTATGTAGGCATTGGAACAGTGACTTCAGCATCCCATACACATGGTCTATGATATTTCTGGTTTGAGCATATGCCTCATTATGGTGTTCTTCAGCAAGTGTGTGTGCATTTCTGATGGAAATCATCAGACACGGTTCCAGTGCATAACCTGCATCCCCCAGTATATGACCCTGTGGGACACCCCCTCCCCCGTAAGGAGCATCTGATACAGTTGAGAGGTGTGCCACATATGTGAGTTGTGGTAATTGCCTCGATTGCCAGCACACACATTCAAAATTATTCCCTCGGCATTACACATGACTTGGCAGTTAACAGAGTGGAAGTCCTTTTTATTAATGCAGATCCTTCCCTGTTCCTTGGGTACTGCCTTAATTTCTACATGTATGCAATCTATGGCACCTAGTACTTTAAGGCAGTGTGCTAGAGGGTAGAACTCCTGAATATTTCTGGCTTTATCCTTAAAAGTAGGGGAAAAATATATGTGGTCACCAGCATGTTGGAGCATAGCATTCAGACATTGATTGAGGATCCTGGCTGCTGATGCCTGTGACACCCCCCAGCATGTCCCCTATTAGTCTCTGAAAGTACCTGTAACTAAAATACTAAGTGCTACACATCTTTGTCTCCACTGAGATGGGTTCCTATCAGATTGCTCTGGCTCTGAGTTGAGGAAAACAGAGGTTGTCGAGTTCCTATAGTATGTCTCTCTATCCACCCCGTAGCACTCTACAATTTCCAAATTATGTAGATTGTGATAAGTTACCCAGGGTCTAAAAACTCTTCTTCTTCTTGGCCTTTGTCTATTAGCAGTAGCAGCAGCATAGACGTCAGCCATTTGCACGCAACAACAGCCGCTAACATTGTTTCAGTGTAAACTCCTTTCTGTTGCTGTATTCCAATATGTTTTTCAGTTCTCAAGGAAAACCAGCACTGAATCTATATGGTTCCTTTATAGCTTGTTGAATAAGCTCCTCCATGTTGGCTTGGTTTATTAGGAAACAATTCAGCTGCTTATGCTGCAGTTTGCATGCCACAGTGTTTACCTTGTTTGTGTGATTTTGCTTAACTCTGCACACCATGTAGAGCTGCTTATTGAATCCAAAATAGTGCGCTACTATGTGTGCATCACAGCATGACATGGACATGGTGTAAATGGACCATATAGGCTTTATTGAATCTGGCCAGTTTTCAAATCTTATACTATTTCTTTAATTTTAACTGGATAATTAGTCCATAGAGCTTTTAAGACTAAATCATTATCCTGAGTTGAGAAAAATCTTATGATGACTGCCCTTGGTGAATGTTTTTTTTTTTTTTTTTTTTTTTTTTTTTAAGTTGAATTAAAAAGTGATCTATGTGGCCTTTCAATGCCAAAGGAAAAAAGATTCAGGCAGGTTCAAAGTTTTAGGCAGCCAGGAAAGGAATTGATATTGTCTCCCTCTTCTTTTTCATGGATCCCATAAATCCAGATGATATTTCTTCCATATCTGTTCTCTAAGCCTTCTACTTTTTTCAGTGTTATTCTCATTTTCAAGTAGTCTTCCATCAAAATTAGACATTGCCTCTTCTATAATCGAGATTTGTGATTATTGCTTTTTAAGAGATTCACTCAGCACTTCAACATATGTTTATATTCCTCTTTAAAATTGTTCATTGTGCTTTCTAATTTATTTATCTTTTTTCTAACTTCTCTCTTTAATGATTTGCCAGTACGAAAGTATGAGACTAAACTGAGGACATTCAGTGAACATCATTTTGAGCGATATAAATATGTGAATCTTTGATGCCTGAGGCCTATTACTAGCTAGAGGACACATTTATTCACATAGGTCACTGCTGTCACATGTTGAAGTGACTGAACAAATCAACCACCTTTTATTTGCTTACATTACCAAGTAACAGAATGCAATAATATGGCATTCATTTGTATTATTACACATTTTTTTTAATATCTCAGGTTCAACACTTACCTTGTAAATCTGGCAGGTGCTATAGTTTTAGTTCAGGGCTGAGTCTGTCTGATGCTAGGAGTACACAGCCATTACATTGGTAGGTAAAGGTTGTAAATGTTGCTTGGCATCAGTGTTACTGTATGTATGTGTGTAGGAAGAAGGTTTTAGCCCCTTAGGTGGTCAGTGAGTGTGCTATGCATTGCATCTTATCCAGTGTGAAGGCATACTGAGCATTATTACATCTGTCTACACTCACAGCAGCTGCTCCTCACCTGTTGTGGCCATGGTGACTTTGCCAATGACGGTGGGATGTTAGTTCCTTCCCCTTGTTGATCCTGCTGAAGCTGTTTTCTCAGGATGATGTTGTGAAGCATGGCACAGACAGTGAATATTTCAGTACATGTACGAGGATTGTATTGCAGGACTTCCCCAGATGTATCTAGGCACTGGAACCACGACTTCAGCAGCCCAAACACACACTCTGTGATATTTCTATGATATTTCTGGTTTGGATGTGTGCCTTATTATGGCATTCGTCAGCAGGGTGTGTGTGCATTTCTGACAGGAATCATCAGTCACGGTTCCAGTGCATAACCTACATCCCCCAGTAAATAACCCTGTGGGATATCACTGCTAGTAAACATCCCATACAGCTGGGAGTTGTGCCAGAGATGTGAATCGTGGTAACTGCCAGGGTTGCCAGCACACACATTCAAGATTATTCCCTTAGCATTACACTTGACTTGTCAGTTAATGGAGTGGAAACCCTTTCTATTTATGTACACCCTTCCCTGTTCACCAGCCGGTGCCTTCATTTCTATATGTGTACAGTCTATGGCACCCAGTAATTCAGGGTAGTGTACTACAGGGTAGAACTCCTAAATATTTGTAGCCCTGTCCTCAGGTGTACAGGGGAAATATATGTAGTCACTGGCATGTTGGAGTATAGCATTCAGGAAGTGATTGAGGATCCTGGATGCTGATGCCTGTGACACCCCCAGAATGTCCCCTGTTGGTCTCTGAAAGGTGCCAGTAGCTGAAATTTTACATGTGACACATACCTTTGTCTCCACCAATATTGATTCCACTCGGTTTGCCCATGGTCTGAGTTGAATACCACAAAAGTTGCAGAATTTCTGTAGTGTGTCTCTACCCACCCTGTAGCACTCTACAATTTCCACCTCATGCAGATTGTGATAAGTTAAACAGGGTCTATAAATTCTTGTCTTTCTTGGCTGTGGTGAATTAACAGCAGCAGCAGCATAGACTTCAGCCTATTGCAGATACACATGAATTAAACAAACAGCAGCCCCTAACATTCTTTCTGCGTAGACTCCTTTCTGGTGCTGTATCCCAATAGGTTTTGTAATTCACAGGGAAAACCAACTCTGAGTCTACACGATTGCTTTATAGCTTCTTGAATAGCTCCTCCATCTTGGATTGTTTGATTAGCATATAATTCAGCTGCTTATACTGTAATTAGCATACCACAGTGTTTACCATGTTTGTGTGACTCTGCACTATGTCTACAGGTGCTAACTGGATCCAAAACTGTGCACTGCCATGTGCACATTTTGATACAATGTACATACGGTCTTAGTGGATGTGTAGGGTTTATTGAATCTGTGGATACTGGTGTAGAAAAAACTATCAGTAAATGGGAAAATGATAATAAAAAGTATAATTTTTTGTGGACTACCACTGATTCCATTAATGATAATAGATGCATGTCTGTATATAAATCTATGTTTTGTAATGATATCTGCAATGTGTTGCGAATATTTGTGGTTTTACACTACTATTATGAATGCATATTTTTCTCAAGTCAGTGTTTTCCACGTATTACTAATATGCTCTGTTGAGTTTGTCTACCTGTTATACAAGCACATTGCTAACAAAAATGTATCACCTTACAGGCAATTTTTCTATGGAAAACAATTTTGCAGTACTTGACTGTCATTGCTCTAACACAGTTGGCTATTTGCAGTGCCTGCATTGTGCTGATATACCGTATGTTCAATAGACACCTTTGCATATTACTTGACTTACTGCAAATATTGACTGGAACTCTGTATATTTAGCTGAATGTCATGAACCATTTGGAATCTGGCCTAAAGTGCAGGAATTGGTGAGATAAAAAAACAAATCAAATATATTTCACAAGAAAGGGAATAAAGAGTTTTGTGAGTGACATTAGGTAAGTATGAAAGTGTAATATGTCAATGAAGACAGATAATGGAACAAATATAAACATTATTAGCTTGGTGGAAAATGTTTTATTTATTATTCCAGAAATTATGATATGTAGGTTGAATATGTATGCATTAAAAAATAGTGTATTTAAGGAGAACATATATACATATATTTCCACTGATATTTTTTGCTTGATCAAGGCACAAGGCTGAGTCCAGTAAAAAGAAGGATAATTTATTATAAAAAAGAACAAGGTAGTTTTAATTTAAAAAAATCCAGTCATGTATTTAGCAGCTATGCATTTGTTTTGGGTAACAAAACAGTAAAAGAAAGACAAAAAATATATAGGTATTATATGAAAATATATAAAAATATACAGGAAGAAAAAGACAGGGAAAATAAAAGAAAAAAGAACAGGGTGGATAAAAAAGAATATTAAAATAAAATAAAACAATGAAAATTAAAATTAAGTGAGGTTGGCAGAGTACTAATAAGCCCACCCTCCTGTGTGCTGCACTATTCAGAAGAGCATTTCAACTTGTTAAGTATGAACATATATTTAGAAGTGTCGGTACTCCCTCCTACAGATGGGAGGAACATTCATCTACACTGGCCATTCTTCTTTGCTATGGGCTTCACTGAGGCTTCATGAACGGCTTGCCTCACACTGGCATGTCATCTCACTACCTCAACTGATGAGGGGTGAGCAGGTATAACCTTGACATTTCTCTTTCCCCACCAGGTATTATAGATGCTTGGGCCACTAACTGAAATTGGGCTGTCAAGGTCCTACATAAGGGCATTATCCCTCTACACCAACAGAGGTGGCTTCCTCTGTAAATTTGGTGGATTTTGGTGCATACATTTGGTCTCAAATTGTTGATGTATGTCGTCAGTGCTAAAATTCTGAAAAGAAATGTGTGCTAATGGGGGTTCACTAGTTGTATGTGGTGTTTTCATCCCACTCTGTATACATATTATAATTTTCTGTCTTTCTCTCTATATGTACATATATGTGCATGATATATTATATTGCATGTGCGAGTGTGTATACTGTATATATGTATATGTGTGTGTGTGTGTGTGTGTGTGTGTGTGTGTGTGTGTGTGTGTGTGTGTGTGTGTGTGTGTGTGTGTGTATGTGTGTATGTATATATATATATATATATGTGTGTGTGTGTGTGTGTGTGTGTGTGTGTGTGTGTGTGTGTGTGTGTGTGTGTGTGTGTGTGTGTGTGTGTATGTGTGTGTGTATATATATATATATATATATATATATATATATATATATATGTGTGTGTGTGTGTGTGTGTGTGTGTGTGTATGTGTATGTGTATGTGTCTGTATATATATATATATATATATATATATATATATATATATGTGTGTGTGTGTGTGTGTGTGTGTGTGTGTGTGTGTGTGTGTGTGTGTGTATGTGTGTGTGTGTGTATGTGTCTGTATATATATATATATATATATATATATATATATATATATATATATATATATATATGTGTGTGTGTGTGTGTGTGTGTATGTGTATGTGTATGTGTCTGTATATATATATATATATATATATATATATATATATATATATATATATATATGTGTGTGTGTGTAGGTGTCATTCACTTTGTCAAATTGATGCTGATTGATTGTCAAATAAAGCTGATCGTTCCTTTCATCACGTTTTAAAGATTTCAATTGAAATGAATATCAAATGCTTACAGATAAGGTAAGTCCAGGTTGGGAAAGTAATGATGAAACCTTTAGATGCAGCATTTGGAGGTAAGAGAGTGTGTACAAGTGTAGGTGGGTTAGGGTTAAGCTAAGATTAAGAGAGGGCAAATTTAAAATGTAGTGTGTATATGTTGGTGTGTGTCTGCATGCATGTGTGTATGTGTGTCTAAAGTAGTTGTAGTTTTCCAGAAAGACTTTTGAAACATAAGGTGCTGGGTTAGGGATAGGGGCAAGGTTTGGGTTAGGGTCATCAGATATTAGTAAGATGTGCAGGTAGACTTTGCAAATTTAATCTGAATATGTGGTGAGATTTTGGTTTTGCAATCACATAATGACCCTCTCTCCCCAAAATTATAATTATCTACTACAGTGAAGAAGAAGGACACCACCCCAAAAAGCACACCTAATATAAGGAATGTGAAGGGCCTTGGAATGCAGTTTTCCAATGGTTGCCTTTAAAGTGGTATTTCAAGGTCTTTATTTTATTTTTTTCATTATATTCTTTAAAAGTGAAATTAAATGCATGGTTAAAATCTGCTCTGAAGACTGAGTTTTACATAAACTGTTACCTGTTTGCTAAGTTACAGAACTTGTAAAAGTTATTTTTGACATTATGTTCTTTTGCAGAGTGCTGCAATAAAATTAATATTTGATAACTACTTAAAGGATATTATGAAAAAATTCTGCCCATATAAAATTTCAGCTGATACCTCAATACATTATCGAATATAATACTTCTTTCTGACTACGTTTTTCTTTTCTGAAGTTCTATAAAAATAATTTATCTAACAAACCTTACTGTGATCAGGACATCCTCTCTTCTACACCATTCACCCCAATATTTTTAAGCTTGACAATATACTTCTGTGTGAACCCATTGTATTTCTATTCAACATAACATAACTGAAATTGTATCACACAGCTTTAAATATGCTCTAGTTCTTTTTCTAGCAAATGACCCATAACCCAACTTCAGCCAATGGATTTTAACCCATTTTAGTCTCCATCTTCTCACCAAAATTCTAGAAAAAGATAATTTGTGATAAAACGCTGAACTAGGTCACAAAACATGATATTGTTAATAATGGGTAAGATGGGTTTTTATACTTATTACCATGCCACTGCTGCTATCTACTCACTCACAGATCACATACACTTGAATATGAAGCAATTATTATAGAGGCTATATTTCTGGACCCCAGGAATGCCTTTAACACTGTAAAAAACATGTCTGCTGGGGAACCTTATTGAAACTGGTTTCTTCCCTTAAGAAGTTCAGTGGTTTAAAAGTCATCTCCTAAATTGTACCTTCTATCTCCTAGCACCTAATTATTCTCACACCTCTGGAATAACCAATAAAGGCATATGTGATGAAATGAGGTACTACCAGCACAGCTAGCTGAAATAATTGGTGAACATTGAAATGAATTATACAAGATGCTTGTGTTACAAATGCATTAGAACTGTATGTCATGTGTATATCAAATTGCTTTGTACAGACAAGTGTGTTGAAAATATATTTGTAAAGTGCTGTGTTTGAAATGTAACCACAGTGTGCCTGCTGCAGAGAACAGAAATGCACATGCACTATTGCAACTGTTTAAATGTATCTGTTTTAACAGAGGAAACTGGAGTGTTAACCTCAGTCCAGCAAACTTTAGAAAAATATCTGAAATTAAATCACTTTATATGCTAGGCCATAAAGAAGTTATCTCATAGGTTTCAAGCCAGCCAGAGACATACAGTCTATACTAGGAAGCTTTCTGTATTGTATTTGGGGTGAATTAATTGCCACTCAGGAAGTGTGAAAGTGTTTAGTTCTTTTACAACCTCCAGAAGCTCAACAGATCTGAGCAAAAGCCCTTGTGTGTGCATTTTTATGGGTAGGTATTAAATACTTCCAGCTGCCAGCAATGGGGGTTTGCATGAGAACTAGAAGTCAGATGACTAGAAATAATGACATTCTAAAAGCTATCCCAGCAGTAATATTTTAGATATTATTTTGAGAAGTCCCTGAGGGAAACAGAGCATTCTGCATTCTGTATTAGACCTGACAACAAGAAGAACCCTTCACCACATCATCTGCCTTGCTCTAGTAAGTAAGTTATTAGGGTACAGTAATTCTCTAAGATACAGTCAGGAATATAGTGAAGCTTAGTTTAGATATTGTTTTTCTTTATTTATCTGAGCCTGTCCTGTGTTTTGAACTTTGATGCCACTGTGAATATATACATAGTATTTTCTTGTTCTTTTATTATTACTTATTAGATATATTTAAACCTTTCATTGTGGCTGATCTTTGTAGAGATACTGAAGCTTTGCATATCTATTTAGTGACACTGTGTGGGCCACTCCTAATAGTCAAACTACCATTTGGATTACTATTACTATTATGCAGTAAGATTGGACAGCCTTTGTTAAGGGCCTTAAAGTAGCTGTCAAGAGCTTCTGGTGGCAGTAATAACTACCTTATAGTCTGGGCAAAAGGGGGCATAGCTAGTAAACCTGTACCAGACTTTCCCAGGTGTGTGTGTGTGTGTGTGTGTGTGTGTGCGCACACAAATCAAATTTCAAAGTGTGTGTGTGTGTGTGTGTGTGTGTGTGTGTGTGTGTGTGTGTGTGTGTGTGTGTGTGTGAGCTACTTGATCAGTGACACGAAGCACTGGTTGGACAAAGAGAGAATGGCAGGACTTGGCTTGGAACCCTGGCTAAGGAGTCAACTCTATAGCTGTGCCAGTGGGGAGTCTTATTGGGGGATCTGGAGAAAGGGTGATAAACCAACCCCAGACTGACTATGTTCCCTGTGTGCTCTTGAGGGAAATTACACTTGTTGCAGAAAGTTGCATCTGAAACTACTGTGTATGTACCCATTATACTCCCAGTGAACATCCACCCACAGGCACCAGTGGTGAGGATTGAGGCTCCTTGATTACTGGCCCAGAGGTGGGATATCCACATCACATATTGGTTGGCAGTGGTGGGTCATCACAGTGTAGCCCAACTTTCTGTACAAGGACCAATTCTCTTTTTTCTCTTCATAAATGATCTTCCATGGGATGGATCACATGTTAACTGTATCTTATATACAAATGATATTACACTTACAAAAGCCAAACAAATCTTGCTTCACTGCAAATGTAACTTCAAAATGACTTCTGTACATTTTGGATTTGATTTCATATTAATAAGTAAGACTAATGTGCATAGTGAAAAAAGCTGAGGTGTGCTTTTCAGCACCAACTCAAAGCACTATCATACTCATAAAATTATTATCACCGATCTCTCTGATTTTCCTCTCCCACATATCAAAAGACAAAGGTAAGTCAGTTTACTCTTTTTCTTAAAATCTTGCTATTCACAAACATGTTAAATCCCAAATATACAATGCACTTGCTCTGTTAAATACATTACAAAATCATGAATTTACCTACTCTAGAAGCCTGTTGTTCCATTGTCATCATCTAGACTTGCAAATGGACTTCTTATCATTTCTATCTGCTCTTAACAAGCACCACTCAATTTCAATCAGCTGAAAACCAAACAACACTAGTACTTAAATTCAATAAGCCCTACACAGTCCATTCTACTGTGTGCGAGTTGCAGTTTTGGATACAGTAAGTGCTGCGTGGATTCATAGACTAGTACTAGGCTAACTGCCCTTGCAAGGCATTTTTTAAGCCTAGCCAATTATCCATTGTAAGACTCAAACTCTGCACCTTGTGTTTGTAAGGCAAACACCTTAACAATTAGGCCATCCTCCCAACTGTCCAAATGAAGGTAAATACTGTGGCATGCTAATTACAGCATGAGTAGCTGAATTGCATGCTAATCAGTCAATCCAACACAGTGGAGCTATTCAACTAGCTTTAAAGCAAATGTGTAAACTCAGTGCTGGTTTTCCTTGTGAATTCCAAAACCATTTGGAATACAGCCATGGAAGGGAGTCTACATGGAAAAATGTTAGGGGCTGCTGCTGCTTTCATTCATTTGTATGTGCAACAGGCTGAATAATATGCTGCTGCTGCCAAGCCAAGAAGGAGAAGAGCTTTCAGGCCTCGTTTAACTTTTCACAATCTACATGATGTGGAAATTGTAGAGCACTACAGGGTAGATAGTGACATACTAGATGAACTCTGAAAACTCAGTCATCCTCAACGCAGAGCCAGGACCAGCTGAGTCAAAGTCATCCCAGTGGAGACAAAGCTTTGGGTAGCACTCAGAATCTTAGCTACAGGTACCATTCAGAGACCAATACAGGACATACTGGGGGTGTCACAGGCATCAGCATCTAGGATCTTCCATCAATTCCTGAATGCTATGCTCCAACATGCCAGTGACCACATATATTTTCCCCATTCTCCTGATGAGAGGGCCAGAAATATGTAGGAGTTTAACCATGTAGCACACTACTCTGAAGTACTGAGTGCCATAGACTGCACACATATAGAAATGAAGGCACCACCTGGGGAAGAGGGTAGGCTCTACATAAACAGAAAGGACTACCACTCTATTAACTGCCAAGTTGTGTGTAATGTGAAGGGAATCATTTTGAACATGTGTGCTGGCAACCCTGGCAGTTACCACCACTCATATATCTGGCACACCTCCCAACTATACCAGATGTTTGCTAGGGCAGGTATATCCTACAGGGTCACTTACTGGGGGATGCAGGTTATGCACTGGAACCATGGCTGATGACACCCATCAGAAATGTACACACACCCATGAAAGAATGCCATAATGAGGCACACACTCAAACCAAAACATCATAGAGTGTGCTTTGGGCTGCTGAAGTTATGGCTACAGTGTCCAGGTTCATCTGGGGGACTGCTGAAGTACAATCCATGGACATGTGCTAAAATGCTCACAGTATGTGCAATGCTACAAAACATCATCCTGAGAAAACAGCTGCAGCAGGATCAGCAAGGGGAAGGACAGCACATCCCACCACCAATGCCAAGGTTACCACAGCCACAGGCAGATGAGGAGTCAGAGGGGAACCAACAGCTGTTGTTGGTGTAGGTAGATGTAGACATGCTCAATATACCTTGCTTTGGTTATTAGACAATGCATAGCACACTCTCTCACCACCTAAGGGCATGCAACCTTTCTCCTATGCATATGCATATACTAACATTGCTGCCAGGCAACTCTCACATCCTTTATCTCCCCATGTATTGGCTGTGTGCTGCTTGCATTAGACAGAATCATCCCTGAACTAAAACTGTGGAAACTGCTGAATTTACAAAGTAATTCTTGAACCTGGAGTGTATTGTGCAATAATATGAATGAGTGGTATATCCTATTTCATTACTTCATACTGTAAGCAAGTTAAAGGTGGGAGATTTGTACAGAACTGACCTTAACATGAGACAGCAGGGACTTATTTGACATATATGTGTCCAATATTAAGTAGCAGGTTTCAGGCATCAAAGATTCACACAGTCATATTGCTTGAATGTACTGATGATCACTGCATGTCCTCAGTTTAGCACCATACAGTTGTACTGGAAAATCATTAAAGAGAGAAGTTAGAAAGTAATGATACACATTGCAGATTTTGACTTCACAACTCTCGCAAGATCATTCACAATAAAGTTGGGAAATTTTGATGCTATCAACTGTCTAACTTTCTAAGGCAAATATAAGTCAAACATACAATAACCAGTTCAACATCATAAATCCAGATATACTAAGTAGTAGGTCAGCTATGCACCCTGAGCATTAGACACAAAGATAAACAGTGATATGGCACAGTTATCATCATGTTTGGGGAAGACAGGAAGCCTAGGCTGACACAAAAGGTTCGTGAGTGTGTGTGATAAGAAAGAGAAGCAGGTAGACATTTGGATAAACCAAAAAATGGCCAGTGAGACAAAATGAGTTTTAAGCTGTAAGGCTGAACCTTGTAAGTGTTGTGTGTATGTCTGTAGAGATCTCCCTGGTGAAATTGGTGTGTGAGTGTCTGCATGAACGCAGCTAAGCTCTGTGCTAGTGCTACATCTTGGTATATCGGACAGCTGTGAGCCATGCATGGTAGAGGTGGCAGCTCATTGTTGTCGCCCCCGACCACAAGAACTGGCTCTGCCAGGAGTTGCACTGGTATTCCACACCCACATTCAGATGTATTGCTGCTACCTGAATGAGACTGATGTCTGCTGGATGAGCTCCCTTCACAGGGACACCCAAGACTATGGCCTCATGGACTGCCATGTCTGGGTGTGGACAGCTCACACACTACTGGAGCAGTGGAAGTACTGCCACTATGAAAGCATGATCGAGCACAGCCACATCGGCTAACAGCAGACACCCACAAGGATGCCATTCAACTCCCAGGGAAACATTCCATCACAGACATTGCTCTTTCCATGACAGGCACCCTTTGTTCCATCACAGGCACCCCATGTTCAAACATGTCATTCATCCAAACAGTTGAATTGGCAACATAGTGGAGGCAGACACACATGTCAATCTGTGCCACATCTATAACCCTGAGCATTTGTCAGGAGGACCTATGGGAATGTGTCTGTCCTTCTATGATGGCCCTAAACATACACTGAGTAGCATAGGAAGAGTAAATGAAGCAGGCAGAGGAAGGAAAGCAGGTGGAGGATGGACAGCAGGCCTCCCTGAGCATTCCTAACAACCCTCCTGCATGGTGGCACCTTGCCCACACTTTGGCTATGGCCAGAGTCAACAGGCACTGAAGCCATAGTAGCCACACTTCCCTGATTGATTGTCTCACCCTCCACCTGACCAATATCTGTAGGCTCTCTGGAATGGGAAAGCATAGGCTTATTGGCTGTGTCTGATTGAACTGCAGAGGATGTCAATTGTATGTCAACCTCAATGTCAGATTCAACCTCAGCCCCCCTAAACTATGCCTCTGTTTGGCCACCATCGTCATCATCAAAGTCTGCTGATACACTGAAATTAGGTGGCAGAGGTCCCACACTTCCTCTGTCATGATCACCTGTAATGAAAAGCAACAAACAAAGGGAAAAATGAATACCTGCATTACTATAGTCCAATATACACTAACAAACTAACAGTGGTGCCACTATTACAGACAGTACAGCAATGTACACAACAGGCCTGACATCAACATCACACACTAAAATATTTTTTTAAATTGCTCGGCAGTACCGAGATAAAAATGTTTGGCTTACCATCTGCAGATGGTATTCTCCTCTGGAAGCCAGATGGTCCTGAAAGAAGTTAAACAAAAGGTAAAGGCAACCTTATCATAATTAACAATAACACAGGGGCTAATACTTTCATCCCTTTATATGTCCATTAACTATACTTTCAATAAGAACTTGGCTGTCAACTCCAACCTAAGCTAATCAAGCAGAATGTGTTGGTAACTGTAGCAATCTTCAATCACTCCCCCCCAAAAAAAATCTTGTGACACAGAAGTAATGTATTGCTTTCAGCTGTTTACCTATACAACAGTATTCAGCTGTTGAGATAAAGACATCCTGGAAGCTTCTCCTGAGACATTCTGCTCTGCACTCTCCTGGGAGCTATCTGACAGTGGCCAGGAACTCTTCATTTGGTGTTACTGGTGGCTTCATAGCAAGCCCCCCCCCCGGTAGCCATCTGGTCATGGCCCACTGCAGTTGCTCTCCTCCATGCAGATGTGATCATGTCAGTGGCCCTGTGGTGCACCTGCTCATATGTCCTGCCATGGCCATCCACAACATTCTCATCATACACAGTCTGGCCCCAAATTTGCATTCTGCATGCCATATCTTCCCATCCCCTTTCAAGCAGGAAGGCACCATGTTGCCTAAAAGCACCCACTTTCACCTGATTCCCAGCATTGATGAAGGGGGGTCTCTGAGGATTGACACGCCTGGATGGCATACTCCTAGCTGTTCTAAAAGACAACAGAAGGATAATACACATATGTATCACATAACTACAAAATAACTATTCCCACATTAAACAGTAAAGGTAGCCTTGCAGTATTACCAACTGCAGAAACATAAAACAGTCTAGAGATGTAAAATACAAATGGCTGGATGCAAAAATAGGAGAGTAACAATAGCAAAATATCCTTGTTTGTGCCATAACAGTAACTCAGCTTTGCTCCCACTCCCAAAATGAAGAGGCAAATGACACATTCTGCTAACAAGCCATCTTTGAAATTTTAAAATTGCTATCAAAGGAACTGTCCATGCAACATTTGTACAAATTTATCACAGGGCATTCCACTTTAAGGTATTGACAATCATGTTATCTGTGAAATGCTTTGACAAATATGCCCATGGCATCAGTACACTTCTACGTAATGCATACAGATAAAAGTGCAACAGCCTTTGCTTTGGATGTTTCTTAAGTACATTCCAGCATATGCAGTATGTAGCTTACAAAATGCAAGCATAACTTCTGAAGTTCAGTAATCTTCTGTGCAGATATATCCCAAATAAATAGTGTATGTTCAGTCTTCTCACAATCAGTCTGCTTAGCTACATGGTTGTCTTTTTATAATGGTGTAGATTTAGGGCAGTTAGCACAGTGAAGATGCAAATGAGGTGTGAACTGATTAGAATTGCTGAATTCCAAATAACTGGATCCATGTAGGAGTGTAAACATAGTGTAGGCACTCTCTCAGTGTTTGTGTTTAATGGATTATAGCTGTGAATGATCGCTGGTTGGGAGAAGGAAAACACAACATCAATGCAGGCTGCTTACATCCAGTGGGTGTATCAGGTTAGAGCTATAAAATGTTAGATGTAAGGTTGGAAATGGAAGTAAGCAGCACACAATTCACAGGTCATGTTCAGTAACATTCAACCTGCCCTTCATTTGTTGGCAACTGCATATGTTATTATTTCCAGTTAATATCCTGACATATTTTAAGGCCAATGATATAGAATGGCTTACAGGCTGCGTATTTTAGATTACTGGTCAGAAAACTGAAAAATGGCTAACAACACAGAGAGGTGAGACACAGCTATACATTTGCAAACAATAATCATAACAGTTTGTGTGATCAATAAGTGTACTATATCCAAAATAATACATGTACTAATAACAGTTATATGGTTTCATATTACTGTAGATGATGTTGCAGTTGGTTGTGTGCAGAATGATTTCAGTTCCTTGCTGCAAAGCTGTTTTTGTGGCAAAGAGGAATAAGGTACCCATCCTGCGTACAGCAGGTTCATTGGAGTGAGAGTTCAAGTCTAGATCTAGTGAGCAATCATTTTCTAGTGTGTATGTCATACATCGAGTTTTCCTCATTTCAACTACTTGTCCCTTTTTTTCTTTTCTGTCTTTTTTTTTTTTTTAATTATTGTTCTTTTTTCTTGGCCAGTGTTTGCACAATGCAGCACATAGAGCAATCATGAGAACAAAGGAAATGAATGGCAGGTTTGACTATGCATATCTTGGTTGCATGAAGCATGGCAGTGCACTAACTGGAAAACTGGAGCACCCAGACAGCCAAAAATAGAAACTGGATACATTCAATTAATTATCTTGTGTGCCATGCAAACCCACTAAGTGACATTGCATGATGGTTAACACAAAGACCTTAAGAATGATTAGTAAATTAGGGAATGTTATGTCACTAGTCTTGTGACAGCAGGTGTAAGTGTAGGGCTGGAGTAAAGATGGTCCTGGTTTCTAGCACAGAGTGTGAAACCTTTTTTTACTGTTGTAACACTGCAGTTTATAGCAATGAACTGAAACAAGAACACACATTATTTGAACTGTCTTGTGGCAACAGGTGTAAGTGTAGGACTGCCATACACATGGTCTTGGGTTCTAATACAGGGTATTCCATGCATTTTTTCTGTTGTTCCACTTCCCATTATACTCGCTCTCACTTATAACACTTTAGATAGTGGAGATGATATTAGTTATATGTATGAGGGATGACTCACTATTACTGTGTTTTTCATTTATTTATTTATGTATGTATTATCAGATTTATTAAAAGATGTATGACTGAGGGTATACTGTGTACTATATTTCTGTAAGTATAATTCTGCTATCTGGACTTGCATAGCCTTCACATTTGCCTAAGACACATTCACAACTTTCTCTATATCCAATAACCTTGTCAGGTCACACACATATATGTGTAACAGCTCATACTGTCACTTGCATTTATGTATGATGCCTAATTATATTTGAGCAGCACTTCTTCTGTGGCAAAGATGGAAAAGCAATGCTGTGAAAGAAACTGTTTTGTCCCTTATGTGTAGGTTTGAATCCCAATGTGTAAAAATCAGTTTTTTCTTTCCTCATTGCTTGGCTCTGCAGCTCTTTGCCCTCCATCACTCAAACATGTTGTGTGGATGTACACACTCCAGTAAATGCAATAAGTGGAATTGGAGGGAAAGCATCAGTCTCCCTTGTTCAAGATCCACTGGTAGATAGACATGGCAATATTCATTGGGCTCCTAGTAAAGAACTACAGCCAAAGGCTTCTGCAGGGGAGCCCTTTGGCTCTCAGTCCAAGTCTAAGGCATGGGATAGTTTTGCCCAGCCTGTATCCAGTGCCACTGAGTACTCGCTCAGTGGAGAGCAATGTAGGCATCATTTTAATGACCTAAAGAGGAGGAAGACTGATACTCTCGATCATTGGATTGAGGAATTCTGGACTGAGAACATCCCACATCTGTGTAAATATCAACTCAAGAGAGAACTTCTAAGATTTAGACAGCTGACTATGGGCAAGACTGGTATGCATAATGGTCTTCTGTTCTTTTCTGTTTTTACCCCAGCTGCCAGTGATGAGTTCAATGTACAGGCCCAGAGGGCGAGAATGGAGAGACTAAGGGAAGTAAGTGGTATGTATACAGCAGAAGAGAAGTGTTATTGTAGCATTAAAAGTTAAAGATAGCTCTTTTAGTATTTTAAAGAGGTGTATCAAATTGAGCACACATATCCCACCTGCAAATGCAAGTATGCATGCATTAGTCTGAAGAACAAACCAATTGTAAGAGGCCAATATTAAACTTTAGTCAGAGGTTGTGGGATTCAAATACCACAATTCACAACTAAACAATAGTGTTATTTCTTCAATAATATTGACATTAAATTAAAACCTCTATACCAGTAGCACAAATGCCCTGCTGTAAATTGCAGTCTGTATAATCAGAACACACACATGTGCAATATATGCACATTTTTAAGGATTACTTGCAGCAATCTGCAGTATAGTGTTTATTTGTTAGGAGGTAGACATAAATGTAAAACTTAAGATGAGAGAGTTCTGTAATTGTATTAATGCATTGTATATCACATTTGAAGGTACTAACCTTATCTTTTTTTTTCTCTCACCCCAACCCTTAGCTCTCTTTTTTATTTTTTTATTTTTCTTTTATTTTCTTTTATTTTTAAAAAAATATTTTTTATTTTATTTTTATTTTATTTTATTTATTTTTTCTTTTCTTTTTTTATTTTGATTATGTGCAATCAAAATGTGCTCATGTAATCCATATGTACCACATCATTAAATGCTCCACAGCACAATGAGGTAGGTCATTCCCTAATGGATTTGCCTGCCCCCACTACACTGGCTGAAGCACTGATGCCCAGCACATCTAGGAACCAACCTGGCAGCACTGACCTGGATTCAAACTAACTACCACATGGGCCCAAAAAGGAATGCATCAATGCATTAACAGGTGCTGCCACAGAATGAGTTAAGCAGCAAGTGTGTTGCATAGATTTAATATTAACTGTCAGACTTCAGTACCACAGCTCACATTTGCACACTGCTTAGTTATGCAAAACATGTGTATCTTGCATGCGTGTACACTAAGTCAAGCATCGCACAAACCCGCTACTCACCATGCTATGAGAAAGTAAATATTATTATGTATTACTGCTGTTTACTCTCCATTTCTTGCCTATGACATGAAACTACATGTGGAAACATTACAAACTGAATGCCCTAGCTAACAATATGTCACATATTTACAATACAGCCATGTGTTGCCACCCACCCCCAAGCACTGCAACCCTGGCGTCTCACTACTATTTCCACACATATGCCACCTACACTACAGAAAGTAATATCTAATGTTGTGTGATAAGCTATGTACACAAATCTGGTAATGTGCAGAACTACAACTATTGACCTATAAGCCTAAAAAGCCTTACCTGCAAGGCTAGGAAAGGAATCAGCATGGACCTTATCCACAGGGACATAGGTGACCTTAAACATACTTGTCATGACCCATTCTGTTTTTGTTAAGGGTAGATCTTGCTTATTGAACCTTGTGGACTTCTTTGATACTGACGCCAAAGACCTGGATGAGGGACAATAGGACATACCACCTATGTTGAGTTATACATGCCCTTTGACACTATCTCACAGTCATGTTTCATACTGAAGATCTCCCGTCTGGGAATTACACCATACAGTACTAGATGGATAGCCAACTGGTTCACTGACAGAACACACACTCTCAAAGTTGGGGAATGCACCTCCACCACTATTCCAAATACCAGTGGAATACCACAAGGATCTGTGCTGGGCCCCCAACTCTTTGGAGACTATTTTCCTGATGTACAGGCAACAGTAGATGGCCTGTGGTTGACTATTTTGCAGATGACTGTTAATTGGATGCACTCATATAGAGTCCTCCAGTTTTTGGTAGCATATTACAGAAGGGTCTGACACAGACAAATAATTGGTGTCAAACTCATGGGATGAACCTTAAAGAAAACAATGTCTCATTGTCCCCTTTTGCAATGAAGTCAATGAAGTACCCCTGCTAATTATGATATACATAGCACTCTAAGCACAAATACAGTGTTGTGAGACTTGGGAGCACATGTTGATAGCAATCTACACTTTCATCACTATATGTCCATAGTGGTGAGACACAAATTCTGCATTGCACGCCTCTTACATAAGAACATCACTTCCATTGCCAGGAGATCATAGCTATGCTGTACTATACCCTTATCAGACCACTAATTAAGTACAATGTTCCCTTTTGTCTGTACCTCAACAGACACCTGCAGCAATTGGAGGAAACACAGCGTTTTGTAACTGGGAGAATCCAGGGCCTCCAAACATGACATACATGGAAAGACTGAAAGATCTGTCACTGTACTCAGTATCATTCAGGCTGCTGAGAAGTGACCAATGCCTGGCCTACAGAGCAGTCTCAGACCCTGACCTACTGCAAATGCTGGACATCTGCAAATCTGCAAATGGGATGGGATTAACTTGCTCCAGGGTTCTCAACCTAGCCTGTGACATAAACAGAACATGCTGGGATCACAGATATAGCCCCCAGTGATTGGCACTCCTCTGTAATAGGCTCCCACTACATGTGAAGCAGTGTTCCCCATGACCCAGTTCAAGTGCAACCTTGACATCTGGTTGGGTGATTGTAAAGACACCTCTGGGGGCAGCTATGTCCCTCATGGACAGGGCCAGATGGTGCTGCCCACAAAATCACTCTGCTAACAACGACCCTCTAACTATGCTTAATAAGGGTAGATGTGTTTATACACGGCTAAGCTTGTAAACACCCTAGAGTCATTAGGCTAGTAGCCTTCTATGAAGCTCTGAAGCTATGAACTTATGCAGGCCTCTCAACATCTTGTCTCCCACATGACCTGCTGATGTCATCAACTATAAGATGACCTGTGCTCTTGTGAAAATCATACTTGAGCAGTGGTGCTTGGAATTGAAGGGGTGCATAGAGCACTCAGGAAACCTGCTTCTAACTCAACAAATACTCCACTAGATCTATGGTTATACCATTTCTTTCATTTCTGGACAAGGAACTAATATTTATTTATTTATTTTATTTATTTACACTTGTTTACCAGGAAAGTCCAACTGGACACAGGTCCTTTTTCAACGGATACCCAGGGAGAAAAGCTCCACATCATGTACATGACAAATAGAGATACAAAGTTGCAGCAATAGTAAACAACATTACAGGTTGTTGGCTTTAATACAATAACAAGATCTTGATTATCAACAGTATATACAGTAAATCTTGCAAGTTAAGATAGTTTCTTGTCATTTGTAATATTAGTAACAAAGTTGTCAGACAAGATTTTAAAATCTGCTTGGAGAAAATCACCCTTAAAATACAATCAATGCCTGATAAGGTTTGACAATGATTATTCTTCCAGAATACTAGAACAAAGGAAAAAAAGTCTGGCCAGTAATGAAACTGTTGAAACAAAACAACATTAAAGCACAGCTGGCCTTTCCATCCACGAAAAAAATAATTTTTGCCAATGAGATGAGAACTTTTAATGACTTAGAAGAAGCTACTATATTCATCAAAAACAACAACATAGTGTCTATCCCAGAAGAATTGGAATGGATGTCCCCTACTCTTAAAAGAATAAAAGAAACAAATATTTGGACTGATGCTAGAAAGAAGAAACAAAAAACTGATTCCAAGATAGCTGTCCCAAAAAAATAACTCTTACAACTACATCTCTCAAAGTATCAACTGATATGGTACATTACTTGTCATCTGTTTTTATTTTAAAAAAAGGAGGGTTTCTTAAACAACTGAGAAACAGTAATGATTTGTTCAGAATGTTCAAAGAGTCCAATAATTCTTCACAAACAAAGGTAGGTCAAGATGGGTTACTATTTACATTATATATAAGCCAAACAAAGCACCATATAATATAAACATAGACATTTCTATTCCCCTACTTGAACTCAATGAATACTTATCTTGCTCATTTTTCATTGTTTTTACTTATAATAATATAAGTAATTAATTAACTAATTCAACAAGGTACCATTAATCAGAGTTCAGACTCAAATGTAACAAATTAACATCATACATAATAGTAGTAACACTAGAGTGTTTTGAAAAAAAAATGCTGTCACGAAGACTAATGCCTTCTTCAGTTAAAGTATGATTTAGAAATGTCATGTATATCCTGGTTGAATAATAGTAGCAAGCTGTTAGTACAAATGTCATCATTATTCTATCTAAATATAGTTAATATCAATTATGGCAGGTATCACAGCTACAAGTGATGTTTGATCAATCCTGATATGGTGTGCATGGATGCAGCTGTGTCTGGCAGATAGTACAAATGTCATTATTATTCTATCTAAACATAGTTAATATCAATTATGGCAGGTATCATAGCTTTGAGTTCTGTTTGGTTAAGCCTGACATGGTGGGTGTGGATGCAGCTGTGTCTGGCAGCTGTTGTATGTTGCCATTTTCATCTCCGGGGGCTGTGAGTTGTGGCTTGTGATCAAGGTTTACTGATGCTTGTGTATTGGGAAGAGACATTTGGTGTTTTAGCCTGGATCCAGGGGAAGGGGATTATTAAAACTGTGATTTGGGAAATTTTGTCAGATAATAGTTTGTTTATACATCTGCTGAGTGGGAGGTGGGCAGATGGAAGAGTGTGTTATCTCTTATTGTGGTGGCTTGTTGGGAGTTTTTTTTTTTTTTTTGTTTTATCTATTTGCTCTCTATTCTTTTCTTGGTTGCTGCATCACTGAAAGGGAGGGAATTTAGGCTTGATGTTGGAGTAAAGTGAAGCTTTGCTTCAGGTGCATCGCGAGACTCTGATATGCAGTACACAGATGCACTAACAGAAAAAGACGCTCCCAGGTTGCTACTGTAATGGAGACAGAGTGGTACTAATGCTTAATGGCTCTGGGGAGCCTTCAAGATGATTATTGGCAATGTTTTTGGTTTAAAAATTAAAAAATATATATATATATATATATATATATATATATATATATATATATACACATACATATACATATAGTAAAAGGGCTTTTTTAAACCACACGTACACATATTGATGGTCTTCCAACACTTCGTTTAGCTCATTAAGTTGATTCTTGATAAAAAAAATAAAATAAAAAAAAAATAAGCACAATTTTATATTTAAAATGTATTTTGGCCCAAACACATTAAGGACTTAAATAAGAGTGGAAGTCTGAGTTATTGTGAAAGACTAAGAGCACTTGGTCTTGTGTAGTACCCTTTGCAGTGATCTGGGAGGTGTTGGGCATATGGAGGTAGCTGATTCTAGGGGTGTTTGGGTTACTGGGAAGTGCTAGTGAGTCATCAGATTTCCTTCATGGAAATATCTGTGGGAATGGAAGGTGTGTTGAGTGGTTCACTGGCAGAGTGGCCACTGCATGGAACAGGCTGGTAAAATGGAACAGAACAAATATTGGTTTGGATATTTTAAGAACAGCCTGGAAACACACCACATGAACTCATGAATGGCATTCTGGCAAAACTGAATGCGCATTGTTGCCCATGCTTGAAGTACTGATATGTGTGTATGTAAGGATGGAAATATACTTATAACAAATAATAAATTAGAAGTGTCTCATAATTTAAAGTCTATGGTCTGTATAAACATGCTTGGAAGGAGCTAATAATACGAAAAAGCATTACAGCATATGGTCTCTCAAATAACTAAGCAAAAAAAAAAAAAACACACACAATAGTTATGCAATGTATGATTTTGGTAAATCTAGACATAAAATATATAATCCTCATATAAGATGAAGCAGTCTGCTGAATTTAGATATTAAAGACAGGATTTAATAACATGGGCTTTTGTATAATAACACTACTGTTTTAACTCATCATAAATGACATACACAACACTGAACATCAGGGGGAAGCATGATGATTTTCTCATATAAGTAAATATGCATAACAATTCATGTAATTCCTTTAACTTGAATTGTAGTTGTTGTAACCCATCTTGACCATATACAATACTTAAGTAGTTACCAAGTTAACTAATGTTTATACATGACATCAAACTGACAAAGTTGTTCAAGACAAACAATGGAAGCCTGAACTTGACATGTCACAGAATGTAAGAATCATATTCTGAACAAATAGTATTAAATTGACAATAGACACTCAGTTCAATAATGTTGGCTTGTGTATAACACTACTGTTTTAACTTGTCATAATTGACATACACTATAGTGAACATCTAGGGGAAGCATGATGATTTTCTCATATAAGTAAATGTGCATAACAAGTCATATAATTGCTTTAACTTGAATTGTGGTTTTGTAACCCATCTTGACCATACATAATACTTAAGCTGTTACCAAGGTAACTGTTTTATACATGAAATCAAACTGACAAAGTTGTTCAAAGGAAATAATAGAAGCCTGAACTAGAAATGTCACAGAATGTAACAATCACATTCTGAACAAATAGTATTAAATTGACAATAATCACTCAGGTTAACCTTTGCTGATTATACAACATACAATGTCGCCATCTAAATCTAAAAACGTTCAGTATATCCCATAAAATGGCAATTTATGAATATGGAAAGAGAACTTGTAATCATTAATCACAATAAGTGAATGTGTTGTTTTAAAACTATAATTTCACTCATTTTATAATAAGAAATGACGGATATGAAAATCTTTTTGTGTAGGAAATGGGGGGAAGAGGGATGCACTGATAATTAAAATTTACTACCTTTTTTCAATGTTCACATAAAACAAACTTGATGCTTTAAGTACATTAGCAACAAACAAAGTCATTACTTAAATGCTGGCAAACAATGAAATATAACTTCTGCTATATCCAGTAAAATACATTGTATTATAAACATTACGTATAAATATTGTTACCATATATTTATATTAAGTAATACATTTTGAAAGACTTCGGGCCGAATTCACGAAGGCTTGCACGGAGTCTAAGAGCAGTGTAAGCCGGCAGACAGCCAATATGTTTGCCGAGCGATCCAGCAACACCCGGCAAGGGCGTGCATGAGAGCTCCTGAAACTACTCTTGCACGGACAGCGTCATGTTATGCAAATTACCTCATTTGCTGCTGAATGATATGCAAATGAGGCATTCCAGGAAACACTAACCTGTCCGTTGAAGAGTAGAGTTATTTGCAGAAATGTACTCCATTGGTAACGGAGTACCATTCTGCAACTAGCAAAATGGAGCTATGACAGCTCCAAATAAAGGATGCATCCAGTTGAGGAAGCATGCCAATGGCCAAATATAAGGCCATTGGCATTCTGATCAGTTGAAAATTAATAAAAATCTATTTTTTTCCCCGATCTCCAATGTTTAAGCGTAGTGCAGCGCCGCACAAACGTGCAGCGCTTTAAAAAACAGAAAAAAAAAAGCCAAAAATAGGCATTCTTATTAAAAATATTCTTCTGCCATGCAGGTGAATGGCAGGCTGAAGGCAACATGGCTACTGAGTAGTGGTTGCTAAAGAGGGAATCTCAGTTTGAGAGATGTAACCAAGCTTTAGTAGGCAATCCTATGCAAATGAGGATAAGGATAGTGAATCCCAATTTTCCCTGGCATTTGAGCCATGTCCCTGGAGTGTAAGTGTAGGAGTAGGGAAGTAGTAAAGTAGAAGACAGGTGACCTCATGAGGGGCTATGTATGAAAGACTGTAAGATCATTGGAGCAGTGTGGCTTGTGTTTGCTGTGAGTTACTCAGGATTGGAAGAGGCATGTCTACAGTAGTTTTAACTGAAACCCAGAAACCGAAGGTGTATGACGTGGCTATCACTGAATTTTCCTGCAAACCTGCTTACACCGTGTGTATGTCTGTAAACCCGTCTAAGCCGATGTGCGTGTGCACCCGCCTAAGCCTGTGTAAGCCTGTGTGGCACATGTGCACTCGTGTGCGCGTATTTGCGCTTGTTTGCACGGCACTGCCTCCTGTGGAAACAGAAAGGGAAAAGGAAGGAAAAGAAGTAGTAGGAAGTTAACCAAGGAGAACTAGCAGAGCTGTCAGGTGAAATCAATCAGAATCAGCCAATTACACAGGCAGTACACTAGCCCAGCCCAGCCCAGCACTTAAAACTCTGCAAACAACATCCCCCCATGTTTTTCTCAGAAACACTGCAACACTGCAGTATACAAAGAGAGTGAAAACTTAAAAAGCTTAACTCAGACAACAAAATGTTAGGGGCTGCCATTGCTATTATAAGGCAACATGTGCAAGATGCTGAGGGTGGTGCCATTGTGAATGCTGCTGAGCAACCCACAGTGAGGAGACGGAGAAGAGTGTACATACCCAGGGTAACCTACCAGGAGCTAGATGAGCTGGAGATAGTGGAGCGCTATAAAGTGGACAGAGACCTCCTGCAGCAAATTGTTGAGCTGTGCAGGCCATGCCTCACACACAGAACCAACAGAGGGGAACCCATCCCAGTGGAAACCAAGGTATGTGTCAGCCTAAGAATGCTAGCAACAGGTACCTTCCAGAGAGCAACTGGTCATATGATGGGGATTTCACAGGCATCAGCATCCAGGGTACTGCACCAGTTCCTGAATGCCATGCCAGCACATGTCAGTGATCATGTATATTTCCCCAATTCCCATGAGGCATTGGCCAGCAATTTGCGTCTCTTACAGCAAATTGCGGAATACCCTGAGGTAGTGGGTGCAATTGACTGCACGCACATACACATCAAAGCAACAGCCACTGAGCAGGGTAGGGCCTACATCAACCGCAAGGGCTTCCCCTCCATCAACTGCCAGGTCGTGTGCGATGCCCAGGGCATAATACTGAATGTGTGTGCTGGCTGCTGTGGAAGCTACCACGATTCCCATATCTGGCATCTGACGCAACTGTACCAGACATTTGCAAATGGGGACATCCCTGATGGTCACCTAGTGGGGGATGCTGGATACGCACTGGAACCGTGGCTGATGACACCCATCAGAAATGCACACACACCTGAACAAGAACACCATAATGAGGCACACGCACAAACACGAAATGTAATTGAGCATGTGTTTGGGATGCTCAAGTCATGGTTCCGGTGCCTGGACACATCTGGTGGAGCCTTGCAGTACTCACCAACTACATGTACCCAAATTGTCATGGTATGTGCCATGCTACACAAGATGATCCTGTGAAAACAGCTGCAGCAGGAACAGCATGGGGCAGGGCCAAACAGCCCCCACCATTGCCAAGGCCATCACAGGCACAGCGTGTCTCAGGGGAGGAACAACCTGAGCCTGCCCCAGTAGGCAGAAGGAGGAGTGCCCAGTATGCCTTGGCCTTGGCATAGAGGCAAAGCATTGCACATACACTGGCTCAGCAGGAACCCTGGAAATGATACCTCTCTCTGACTCGAACATAAAATAAAAGGGATGCCTAACTTGACACTACCTGTTTTCAAACATGTATAGGGAGTGTACCATGTGCATCCGACATTGGTAGCCTTGCAGCACCATCTGAGGCATGATTGCCATGTTTTAAGCAATATAAAGCAGTGCTAAGCAGCTTTTACCACTGTTTAGCATATTTAAGCACAATTGCGTTGAGCTGTGCACCGCAGAAACTAGCACAACATTGAGCAAAGTTGGGCAATGTTGGGCAAAGTCAGGCAAAGTTGAGCAAAGTCGGGTAAACACCCTCACACCTGCTTTACTGTTCCTTAACCAGTCAGGTCTGCCCAGCAGGAAAATAAAAAGCAGTGACAGGGCTTGAACTCAGGATACTGTGCACTATAGTCACAGTACTGAACCACTAAGCCATGACAGCATTTCACTGGCACAGACACAGCAGGACAATTGTAGACTAACACAAACACAAACAAATGCTGTAGCATGCCCTCTGAACTTCACCCCAGGCCTATGCAGACAGATAACAGCAGGCCAGGCTGTGTGATGTTGGTTGGGTAGGCTAGGAAGTCACAAACAAATATACGTGAAATTGGAAGCTAAGATCTGTAGTACAGTAGTATGCCTCAAGCCAGTACGATAGGCAAAAGTACACACTGAAATGGAGTACCTGACATAGCAGTGCAGGTCTAGCAAATGTGTATAAGTGTCAGGTGAACCCCTCATCCTATGTACACCCACAGTAACAATCAGGTGTGCCCCCTGGGTAGAAATGTACAAATAATAGCTGTCCCCCCCTGTATGTAGAAATGTTGATAAGTCTATGCAAAGTGACTCATGGAAGCCCTGCAGGCACAGCGTGCTTCCTGTCGATGTACAACACAAAGGTGAGCCCTGAAGTAAAAAAACAACTTGAATTTTCACACACATATAGTATAAATGTCCATACTGGGCATGCTCACACACTTAAACAAATTCAGCAAAATTTCAGTCAGCAACATACTGAAAGGTCATACTGGGCATGCTCACACACTTAAATAAATGAAGAAATGTCAGTCAACAACATACTGAAAGGTCATACTGGGCATGCTCATGCACTTAGGCCATGTCTGAGTACAGCAGTGAGCAACACATATCTGGCAGTTGCAGTTCTTACCCCAGAAACTTGTCACTATTCACCAATCCTGCCAGGCGCACATAGTGATATGAAAACAGACCCATATAATATGTTGGACTCCTGTCATAATCAAACTATGTACTACAAGTACTTAAGTTGTTCAAAGAAAGTGAAAATTTAAAGAAGATCAATAAACTTCAATCAGTATCATCAATAAACAATGAGCACTCCTAACATTATCCAATCCATGTTCTGGCCAAAATATTGTCAAAGAGTCCATAGAGAACCATGAAGCTTTCTTTCGCTATGTCCTAAATATCAATGAATATCAATATTAATAAAGAACATTAGTGGCCTGAAATACATGACATACACAGACCGTCTCAAAATGCTCCAGCTGTACTCTCTCACATATCGCCTACTCAGAGGTGATCTCTGCCTAACATACAAAGCTATGTCAAACATAGAACTATTGGACATGCTCCACGTAAAACACTCACAATACCTCTGCTCTTCGGCCACTAAACCCAGAGTGAAATACAAAAGGAAGAGGTGTATCCATTTACCTTATGGATACCCACACCTTCAGGTTAGTGGCACAGCATGAGGTCTTGGAGACCATGCAAGTGCAACTAACATTGGGCAAAGCTGCTTATCAGATTGTAGCCTGCTGCAGATCACCTACCTTGTCTCAGGAACCTCACTCAGTATTCCTGAAAACAGTGGAAAATATAAAGGTCCTACCAAACACCATTATATGAGGAGATTACAACTACCCAAACACTGAGTGGGAGAATTACTTGTATACAACGTCCTTTGCCCAATGTTTCCTAGAGTTTAAAAACTCAAACGCCCTGGAACAGCTGGTCACCACGCACACTAGAGGTGACAACATACTGGACCTGATCATTGCCAACATGGGGTACCAGTGTTCCACAACAGAGATAAACCCCTTGCTGGTAATATGAGATTATAAAGTAATCACACTGGACATCCACATCCTGCCCCCCCCCCCCCAGTCAAGGAAACCACTGTGAAGACATTTTCAACAGCAAACTGCACACTTCCCAAGACCAAAGTGGAATGTTCCAAAGCCCCCTTGCTATAAGATAATGCTATACAATCTGCCAAATCATTTACAAGTGCATTCTATGAGCATCTACAGGGATGCATGGATCGAGACATCCCAAATAAAACCAAAACGCACACCTCCAAAAATAAGAAACCAATCTGGTGGTCGTTCCCCATAAATAAGCTATACAACAGAAGGAGGAAACGAACACATGACAGAGAAAACTTCACAAAAGGAAAGGCATCACTGATCATTATTAGGAAGAAACAGTGATTGCCCATAAAATAAGCCAAGGCCAGTTTCTAAGGATAAATTGCCAAGGAATGTAAGAATAACAACCATAAAGCCTTTGCTAGCTATACCAAACATTTAGGTGGCAACTTCCAAATATGCTGTCAGCTATTGCAAAATGGCAAGAAATACATTGCCCACATCCTGGGGGACAGGTTCAGTGCAACCTCCATCACCCCAAAAGGGCCTGTGTCCATCCCAGAAGAATGCAGAGCCCCAGACTTCATGGCCATGCAGGTAAAAACAGCCCTCTCCAAAGCTAAGACCACAGCATCAATGGGACTGGATGGTGTCCCAAGCTGCATCTTACACCATCCCCAAAGGGAACTACACTGTCACCTACATTCACTGTCCAGACTCAACCTTACCACAGGCTATGTACCCAAAGAATGGCATAGAGCAACAGTCATCCAGCTCCACAAAGGGGTGCCACAACAGAACCTGGAAACCATTGCCCTATAGGCCTACTCAGCCTGGTCTGCAAAGCTATGGAGCAAATTATCATGGAACCCATAAACAGAGACATTAGGGACCTGCAGACACTGGACTCTACCCAACTTGGCTTTGTTAAAGGCAGATCCTGCCTCCTAAACCTAGTTGACTTATTTGAAACAGTTACCAAGGATATAGATGGAGGTGAAAGTAGTCCACACAGCCCACCTGGACCTCACTAAGGCCTTTTGACACCATTTCCCACTCTGTCATCATGGACAAGCTTACCAGCTTGAGCATTAACAGCTATGTCACAGGATGGGCGGCCAACTGGCTCACAGATCAAACACACATTTTCAGAGTTGCAGGTGCCATGTCCGACTCCAAACCAGTCACAAATGGCATCCCACAGGTCTTGGTCCTGGGACCCCACCTGTTCAGTAGATACTGCTCAGAGGTACAGGCAAGCATGGGAGGAGTATGGCTGAATAAGTTTTCAGATGACTGCTAACTGTGATCCATAATCGACTCTACGGCTGACACAGACATCCTCCAGAAGGGTCTTACAGAGACAGATACCTGGTGTCAAAACAATGCCCTCAAGCAGAATGCCAAATAATGCATAGTCATCCCCTTTGGATAAAACAAAGTGCACACAAATTACCACATAGGTGGTAATCCAGTATGTATGGAGAAAGTAATTATGGCCCTGGGGACCCAGGTAGATAATAAACTCTCCTTTGATGATCACATGGCCAAAGTGTTTAGAAATTCCTTCTATGTAGCCCACCTAATGTAACCCAATTTGTCTAGTCTGATGATGTCACCATCCTACAAATATACCTGTGGAAAGGAGACCTCCCAGTAATGTGTATAGTGCGTAGTGTAAATGCGTACTCCTCTAGTATCATAAAGTAGTTAGGTAGGGGTCTGAATCCTGCACTTGATAACTGTGTGTGTTTGTGTGTGATCTCCTTGGAGAGGAGCAACCATTTTGGAGACTACTGAAACACCTTAAAAGTGGTATACTTATCTTTGTCAAGTCTGATGATGTCACCACCCTACAAATATACCTATGGAAAAGAGAACTCCCAATAATGTGTATAGCGTGTCATGTTAATGCATACTTTTCTAGTATCATAACGTAGCTAGATAGGGGTTTGAATCCTGCACTTGACAACTGTGTGTATGATCTTCTTGGATAAGAGCAACCTTTTTGGAGACTACTAAAACACCTTAAAAGTGGTATAATTATCTTTGTCAAGTCTGATGATGTCACCATCCTACAAATATACCTGTGGAAAGAGAAACTCCTAGTAATGTGTATAGTACATCGTGTTAATGTGTACTGCTGTAATATCAGAAAGTTGTTAAGTAGGGGTTTGAATCCTGTACTTGATAATTGTGTGTGTGCTCTATGTGTGTGGCACTGTTGGTCAATGTGCTGTGGGTTTTTCTTTTACTACTGTATGACATATTACAATGACAACAGTATGTGCATTGCACATGTCAGGTAGCTGTGTGGCAAATACATATACGTACATGTAACCTCAATTATTTTATAGGTGGGAACCCTGCTTTCTCCATGAACACATCTGTTATCTTTGCCAGAGTGTGCTGCTGCTTTCCAGACCTTAGGTCACATCTGTATGCTTGTGACAAGCCCAGGCACTGCAGTGATCCCTGGCCTAGGTCATCCGTGTCACACACACTCATTACGGTTTCTATTGAATAGTGTGAGTGAGGGTTTATGCCTGAGGTATATTTCAGACCTGTTCAAACGCAGCAAAGTCTGTCAATGATGGATATTCATTATAGGTGTACAACAACCTTTGTGGATATACATGCAGACCCCTTATTGCTTATGTGATCCACCGAGGGATTTCCAAATACCTTTGGAAATGTGATTACTAAAGGAGAGATGACGTAACACTTAGCTGTATGTACACATCGGTACCTGTTCAACATGTTGGGGGCTACTACCTATGTGGTACTGTGGGGATACTATGTTTTGTAAAAGTGGATGACTATGCTTTATTTGGCTTATAGCTTTACAGCATGGGTTTGACACCAAGCATCTGTCTCACTATATATGACTCTGTCTGTCTCTCTCTATATATACATACATATATATATATATATATATATATATATATATATATATATATATATACACACACATACATATACACATCTATTGGTGTACATATACATATACATATAGGCACATATACAGTCCACCTTTCATGGTGGGAATATCAATTATGCAAAGGATGTGAGGTATACAGTAATGTAATGTTATCGCACAGTCTTGTGAGAAATGTATTGAAGGTGTTCTCAGCCCATGTAGCTTTATCAAGCCTCACTGGCTGCAACATTGCAAACTTAACAAATCACACCCACAGTGTTTAACCACCGCATGTCATATACCAGCACTGTATGCTATCTTGTTTGCCACACACTACACCTACATACAAATATGCACATAAGAACCTTCACCAACATATATATGTCCACCCTTCACATACAGTTGCAGTATGTCCCTTGCTCTATGCACATGTACAGATGTTAATATATCTGACACATATATATCTCTCTGTATGTGTGTGCCATACACACACAAGGTCCACACTGGTGTACGTCCCTGGACCTCACGGCTGACCTGTTGGGCCTTGTTGCAACATGAACAGGTGTCACATGTGAGCACACAGTAATATTAGAGGGTGTGTATATAGCTACAAATGCCAGATTAGCATACTAACCTGGTACAGCAATTGCCAATGCTAAGCTACACATTAATATGACTATCATGCATGTGTTACTCTGTCACATCCATGTTTATATAGCTGTTTGCGCTACTCCCCCAAACAGCCATTGTCCACACTACTGTACAGAACACAGCTAACATGGATCATGTTTGACATGTAATGCTGAGCTACATATGTCACAGTTATGTCCCCCTGCACACAGCCACACACTGATTTGTCCATAGCAGTAGTTATGCTGGACATCTGTGCATAGATACATACTGATGCCACATATGGATGTTTCAAAGTATGTAGAGTACTCTTCAAAAACATCTACTACATGCCAGTAAATACATATCTGTGACATACCTTTCCTTTGTATGTGTTGGTATTATTAATTTCCGTGTTCCTTTTGGTTTTGAGTTTGCTTTTGCTGTTAATGTCTCTCTCTCTCTCTCTCTCTCTGTCTCTCTCTCTCTCTCTCAGTATCTGCAATGGTGTGATTGCCTGTGTGGGCAGCAAGTACAGCCTGCTTTTATACGTATCTGCACATGTGCATGTGATGGCCTCTGCACCAATTGGTGGCCACCATTTGGTAATTGCATGCAGCCTTCTGTGTGGTAATTGCAGTACTCATGGTCATAGCAACCCAATGCTATAAATCGCTAAGTCAGGTAGGCATAGCCCTTTCAGCTTTCCAAAGTGGAGTTCATACTTGTTTGCTGTGGACACCATTGTGTAAGTCAGAAGGTTGGTATAGTTCTTATATCTGAAGCTAGGGGTGTAGCCAGTGATTTAAATGTTGTACTCAGACCTGAATGTTGCCACTTCCAGTACACACTTGTCAGTGTAGAATTGTACTCACCCCTGCAGATGCTAACACAAGATACATGGGAGTATGTAGTTTCTTTTATGCATATACAATTAACTGCCATACAAAAGTAGTTATTGAGATGTATTCTTTTGGCACATTAACAGTTTGTGAACTGCTATACTGTGAATATTAATGTACTCACTAGTAAACAGTTTGTGCTTTTTTAGTGTTGACATTAGCACAGGCTGCTCATGAAAACTGGACATTTTCAGTACTGAATATGCCTACCTACATCCTTGGTAGACCCTGAACACACAGGTATATTGTACATTTGGGTAGGGATGCAGACATACAGAGAGCATTATGTATTATTGTGTGAATGTTATCTTGCTGGACTTAAAGGGTTGCTGTGTACCTGTTAGCTTATCAAGGCAAGTAGTCTGTCTGCATAGCTCCCAACTGTGGACCTATCCAGATGGTGGCCAGATGTTAGCTTGTTATTCTTTGTCTGTGCAACGCACAGGTCTTTTCAGCACTGGTACAATGGCATTCTTACAGTCAGTTGCTACCAGTACATGGCTACATCCTTTGGTATTTCAGTGTTGTACTCCTACACAAGGGCATGCTTGTCGATCTCCTTCCAAAGCTATTCGCACAGTGTGTAACAGCAGAAAAGCTGATATGCCTGTGTGTTTCTGCCTCTGCCAGGCCTCTGAAACACTCAGGTACATATCTGAACAGAGTCAGGGAAAGGTAGGTAAAAGTGAGGTACACCTTCAAAATAATAGAGACAGTAAGTGGAGACTTCGAGAGAAGCAGTGCATATGGATTACTACACCTTTTCTGAAGTACAAGCAGTGTCTAACTCTTATTATTGTCATTATTCATTAAGTGTAATACCCCACCTTTCTGCCTAACGTCAATACTTTTCAGAGGGATTCAGAGGGACACAGCTAGCATATGCTTCAAAATCAGGGACATCCCTGAAAAGTAGTCACAGTTGGGAAGTATGTCCTCTGCCCTAATCAGATATGCCACTGTTTGTCCTGCTATGATACTGTGTGTGGGTTGTAAAGTGCTGCTGTAACATTATTTCCTGCTAGAATGGCTGGTTATCTTATCACAGTCATGTAATGCAATTCCACAACAACTGCTGGTAAAGTTCCACAGAACAAGTTTTGTGTTATGACATTCCTATTTTTCCTTTACATCCACTCATTCTGATGCATGATATATTTATTTCAGCACCAACTTGTATTTCTACAGTGGCTTAGTGGTACTTTATGCAGTCTAGTATGTCCGGGGTTCGAGACTGACACAGGTGTTTTATTTTGTTGCTGAGCAGAACAAGGGCCCTGACATACAGAGTGACTAAGGCACTTTTAAGCAGTTGTAAGTGGGTTTGCGCAGGTTTGCATGAAGCTTAGCAATACTTAGCTAAGCGCACACAAGTGCACACTCACGCAAACATGCTTACTACTGCTTAAAAGTGCTTACTCCTGCTAACCCCTGCGCTCATTTCTTTGAAAGAAAAGAAAATGGGGAGATAGGAAAGTGGTGAAAAAGGGGCACAAAGAGGGAAAGACAGTAGGGAAAACAGCTCGGGATGTGCAGGACGGGTGTAGGGAAGGTCCATAGCTGCCCATTTCTTTAACAGCAACAGCTGTGCCTATGCAATAAATTTGGAGGGAAATATGAAACCTTCCAGCCCTGAGAGAGGAGTGAGGACAACAAAGTATGTTGCACTGCCAATTAAATATCAGTTTATGTGTCCAGTGGACATGTGTACAAAATGGGCAGCTATGTATGGGGCATAATTTTTTTTGGGTGCAGATTGCCCTTTTTTTTCAGGTGAGAGTGGAATGTGGGGTAGGGGAAGTAGGTATATTTGGGGAGGTAAGATGGGGAGGTAAACAGACAAGACAAACAAGATGCATACAGGGGTGGAATATGACACATGTGATGGGTGAACACCATTGATGGGGAAGGATGTTTGGAAATCGCAAGCCCATGAGCCCACAGGTGGCAACAGTGGAACTGAGAACCCCACCCATGAGCAGTCACCACTGCACCTTCACAGCCCAGAGGGTGGCTGTGCTGGGGGCTGCATAGGAGGGGCAGGTTCACCTGTGAGTCACGCCACTCGTGCCTCAAGCTGGCATAGAGGATCAGCGACTGAAATCTCGATCTCCCTATGCACCAGAGCCTGGACCATTCGGAGGGTGATAGGTGGCCCTCCTCTGGCCACACTTGCATGGGGGGACAAGCCCCATCCCCTGCAGTGCTTCCACCCGAAGGTGGAACAGGGCCAACGGAGGAGGAGGTCCCGGGCTGGGCACCAGACCTGCTGGTGCCAGGTGCCATTGCCAGCTGAGGTAGGGCAGGTGGGTCCGCTGGGACCGGCCTTCCCATACGTTCTATGTTTAGGAGGATTTAATGACAATATGGGTTCATAACAGCCAACAGCATTCCAAATTAGTTGTAACAGCATGCAGTAGTATTCCCATTAACCCAACACACCAGAGTCCCAACAGATGAACAGCAAGCATAACACATGCATATATAGCACAAGAGTGGACATTCCAACAGCATGCAGGATTGATTGGTGGCAACAGGCCACCAAGATTGTGGTATTTGAACAGGGCACATACATCACAGTAAATGCAGATATTTATAAACCAATAGGACATATGTCCCAACAAATGTTTTGAGATTAGACATACCCATTGAGGTGTGGAATTGCATTGTTTATGCACATACAGTAGGGTGTAAAAAGATGCCTCCATTAACAACTTATATATACTTATAGTTTACATTACATTCCTATTGACTGCAGGTATATATCCCCTACATGTATTATTACACTAGGCAATGTCCATTAAATTGTGAAATGGGTTTTGCTAGTTCTTTATATACCTGACCTGTATCTGGCATAAAAACTGTCCAGGATGCAGATGTTACTGCTACGTATTTATATATTTTATTTATATTTATATATCTACATATCTGGATGTGTTCAGGTGACATTATCAGTTATATTTTAACAGCCCACTACATTTCTAGCAGCACACTGATATTTCTGGGGAACACAATAACAAGCTACTCATGTGCCAGATTAACCTGTACATGCCGGCCATGAACCAACAGTTGAGGACTGTATATATGCTTAACAGCTACTGGCACTCCCTTCATCTACTTTATATGGGCCTACCCAAGTGTGGGTTGACAGCACTTAATACAACAGTACTATTTCTATAATGCAAGAGTAGTACAATATATCAAAGAAAGTGACACGGACACACTCCAGGAATTATACCTTTATTAGTTACATTACACACTTTTCTGGAGGCTCTCTCATTTATTTGATATATCAGTGCATGCAGATGACTTATTCAAGATGTATTATACCTTTATTAATGGGTTACAACACTCTTTTTCAGGCTCTCTCACTTATTTTATATAACAGTACATGCAGAGAAGTTATTCAAGACTTATTATACCTTTATTATTGGGCTACAACACTCTTTTTCATGCTCTCTCACTTATTTTATATAACAATACATGCAGAATAATTACTAACCTGCCTGGTGGTGCAGACTTAGCAGCCTATCTGCATAGGCTTGCTGATTTGCATCACAGACACTTGCAGCTGTGAGGTAAATGAAGTGATATTGAGACATATACCTATCCATAATATAGACTACAATAGCAATTCTTACATACTTCATTCCATGGCTACCTACTCAATAGTGGGGCATTTTCCATCCCACAGGCCTCATGTATCCACTGGTTCAGTTAGTCCTGCTTCTGTCTCTTCAGGTCTGAGTAGTGGTGTCTGACCTGCTCACCAGTCTGAGGGATGCCTGTGACACTGGTGAGATCATGTGCTAGATGGTTCCAGGCTGTTGCTTTCTATTCAGTGCCCTGGAACTGGTCCTGCAGGAGTCTGTCATCATGATTATGGACGAGGAGCCCAACCATCACTTTTGACTCCTCAATGCCCCACCGTTGCGCTCAAAAGCGAGAGAACTCTCCAACACCAGTCATGCTGCCTGCAGATGGGAGCTACAACCAGTTATGGCAAGTATTCCCACCTATGGGACTTAAATATGCCTCATTTCCCACACTTTTTTGTGATTGGCCAGTTTTGAAAATCTCAGCTGAAAGCACACCTGCTTAGCACTGGGTAAACTTTCATTAATATGTATGTGTGTGTTGAAAGTGCATGCATATCAAAAGCTGTCATGGCTTAGTGGTTCAGTACTGTGATTATGGTGCACAGTATCCAGGGTTCGAGGCCTGTCTTTGCTTTTTATTTTAATACTGGCCAGACCGGCTAGGAGGTGTGGCTGTGTTTAGCTGACTTTGCTCAACTTTGCCCAACGTTGCTCTATGTTGCTCTAAGGTGCTCTACATTGCTCGACGTTGCCCGATGTTGCACTAGTTAGCACGGTGAGCAGCTGCGTGCAAACATGTTTTGTTTACGCTAGTTGGCGCGATGCGCAGCTCAGCGCAAAACCATTGTGCTAGTTAAAGCAGTGCTAAGCTATGAGCAATTATACTTAAATGTGCTTAATACTGGTAAGCTTTGCTTAGCAGTGCTTCACATTGCTTAAGATACATTACTTATGCATTCATCAGTATGCATAACCATTTCGCCTTCTTATATATATATATATAAAATATCGTTCACTACTACATAGGCCATTTCAATGCTTTCTACTAATATTTAAATGATTAATGTCAGGATTTATTTTTCTATACAGATTTACTACAGAAAATAGAAAGGGCAGTGGTGGGACTCGAACTGGGAATGCCTCCTCTTTGTGCAAAGGCTCTACCACTACGCTATTGGGCTTAATTTGCATAAAAGTTTCTTATTATCCTCTTCGATCTCTAAACTGCTAACTGTAGCTAAGCAATGGGCAAACCTACACAAACATGCCCAAATACGGGCAGCTATATCAGAAATAATAAAAAAAAAAGGAAAGTTTAACATTTTAGAATTGTACAGGGGTTTAGAATGTGGGGGAGTGTAGTGTTGGGTATGTACACATTTGAGCAGACTCGCTCAATTCAGTTGACATTTGCAGATTGAGGGACTTGCAGGGGCATGGATTTTTGGACTTCTCGGCAGTCCAACATGCCCCCTGCACTCGTGCACGCTCCATTAGAGTTGATTCAGCATGCCCTCTTGAATATGCATGGTGTGCTGACGTCTTCCTCTTAGGCTGCATTTTCCATGTAAGACTTATTTAGTCTTACACGGAGGATTAGTGAATCCCGACCTTCATCAATAAGGGTGAGTATGTTAAATAACTGTGTGCTATAATCTTTTACTGAGGTTTTATATATGATACATTCTACTTTACTATGATTGAATTGCCTGTCATCTATCTTTCATGTAAATATTAATCGCTTATACAATAAGTAGACTTTTATATTGTATTAGAATTCTGTCTATTCTACAATAGTACTATATCTGTTCAAAATAATCTAAATATTGTTTATTCCTATTACAAATATTCTCCGTATGATAATTCAATTTATGGAGCTCAGATGTTCAGGATTTTCAAGGTATGAGTGATAATCTGATGGACTTAGGTTTATCCATCAGATAAGGAATGATTTTCATTCAATGGCTAGTGCAGATCTTAGTTTTGTTAACATTTATTAATTTCAATTTATTTCGCAAAAAATATTTTTAGTATGCCTGACCAAAACATTACTTTATTGGTAAACACTCAAAGTATAAAACTGATCATTTCCTTTAAAAGCTCAAACATATACTTTATAGTTATCAGAGGAAAATGTTTAATAGTCACAATGAAACAAAAAAATACATAGTCTAAATAACCTAAGATGGATTTAACTTTATTATCTTTAAATACCAATGGCTTAAACAATCCTAGCAAGAGATCAAATCTACTGAAATATTTAAAACTGAACAAAGCACAAATTGTCTTCCTTCAAGAAACTCATTTCAAAACAAATGGCATTTACCAATGGAATCCTAAGGAATATGTGATATTGGCACAATCCACTTATAAGACAAAGACAAAAGGGGTAACAATATTATGGAAAACAAAATGTGATTAACACAGAAATCATTTATAAGTATGAAGATAAGGAAGGCCTTATAGCATAAGTAATAGTTAAATATAATAACAGAATATGGACCCTCGCCAATCTATACTGGTTCTCAGGCATTGGAACAGGAACTGTTAAAAAACACTTGGATTTCATTTCCAATAATTATAAAGGAAACTTAATGTTAGGAGGAGATTTTAACTGTATATTTGACATTTCTGAAACTACAAATAAAAGACCGTTGTGTACATCTGCTGAATTAAAAGCTTTAAACAAGTGAATAGAATAATTTCATCTCGTAGATACTTTCAAATTTAAAGAAGATAGATCATTGTTGTTTTTCCATCAAGATCACAGATTTGGTACCCAAACTAGAACAGATAAAATATTTGCTGCCTATGACTTACACTGTAAAATCATTAATGTTTCAATCACTCCCTGCCCCCTTTCAGACCACAATTCATTGATACTAAAACTTCAAAATAGGTACAAACTATTAATCTTTAACTCTAGAATTCCAGCATATATAACTAAAATTAAAGAGTTCAAACCCTGGTTATTATCTGAATTACAGTTCTTCTTAGATATTAATTACATCACAGAGATAAATTAAATAATGATATGGGACTCATTAAAAGCTTACATATATGGTAAAACCCTAACTTGGAATAAAAAAAAATCAGAGAATGGGCTTCTGAATTACTAGATCTGCAATCCAAACTTTTGCCAGTAAAAGCTGAAAAAATCAAAATTATTTGGAGATGAAAAAGAAAGCAGAAGTATTAAACAATTAATACAATGGAATTCTAGCACATAAAACTAGTTTAGCTTTAGAAAAACTAAAAATGAATACCTTCGCCACTTCTCCCAAATTTGTACATAATTTATCCACAAGAATCAAAATACAATCAAAAGCTAATAACATTAAAAGTATCCTCCATGCAAAGAAAGGGAAACTATCTCGATTATAGGTGACATTCTTGATGCCTATAGAAATCACTATATGGAATATTTCCAAAATGAAAATATACATATTGATCAATTAAATCTAGATGAAAAATGTTCTTATATATAAAAAAAAAAAAAAAAAAAAAAAAACAGAAAAATTAAAACTAGATCTGCAAGCACCCATATCCTATAAATAAATTACAGATACAATAAAAGACGGCAAAATAATAATGCCCCAGGTATAGATGGTATAATTATGGAAATATATAAACTTTTTCCTTCAAAGATACTATCCTTCTTCCATAAAACTCTATTAGAAATTCAGTCACAAGCTTTAATGCCACCCTCTTGGAGGTATTCCTTAATCACACTAATCCTCAAGGAAAACAAATCCCCAAACCACTGTACCTCATATAGACCTATATCGTTATTAAATAATGACTATAAGATAGTTATGACAATATTAACTAACAGAATGCAAATACCATTATCCAAAACAATAAATAATGATCAAACTGGATATATATCATAGACAATATTAAAAGGATAATTTCTCTTATAGATTATGTTAATAAAGAAAATAAAGAAATACTCATAATTGGCTTAGATATAGAGAAAGCACTTGATTCCCTAAATTGGGACTATTTATTAAAAATCCTAAGGATATTTGAATTTCCTGCATCCTTTGTTCATCTCCTAAAGAATATATATATATATATATATATATATATATATATATATATATATATATATATATATATATATATATATATATATATATATATATACATATATATACATATATATATATATTTATATACATATATATATATATATATATATATATATATATATATATATATATATATATATATATATATATATATATATATATATATATATATATATAAATCTTTAAATGTCTAGTCTCCCACAAGGACACAAGTGCTCTTCAACAATTACATTTTGCTTGCCGAGCACACTCAAGCAAATCTGCAGTCTGCGGCTACCACTCCACCCATACAGTATAAAAAGGAATCAGTACTGCAAACTAAACAAGGATATACTTTTTGAGCCTCAAGAGCAGGAGCACACTCAAGCAAATCTGAAGTCTGCGGCTACCACTCCACCCATACAGTATAATAAGGAATCAGTACTGCAAACTAAACAAGGATATACATTTGAGCCTCAAGAGCAGGAGCACACTCAAGCAAATCTGCAGTCTGTGGATACCACTCCACCCATACAGTATAAGAAGGAATCAGTACCGCAAACTAAACAAGGATATACATTTTGAGCCTAAAGAGCAGGGTCAGTTCACCCAGGCATTCTACTTGTATGTTTTATGAGAGTGAAGCTATTACATTAGCAGTATTTCTTAGTAGTTCTCAGATTGCTAATAAAACTGACTGTTGTAGCCTTGTGTCCACCCTCCCCCCGCTAGTGCAGTAATCATAACTGTCCAATAGACAGTATAGATTTAATTCACATCCCTGTGACTAAATTAACTATCAAGCAACCATCTCAATGCTTCCTGCCTTAGTTTGTATCACTTGGAGACCCATCTGTTTATTTGCATCTCTAGACATTCCTCTTCATTGCTAATTTATCTCCCTACTCTAATCTGTGCACAAACTGGTTACTAATCAGCAAGTCAATGTGAAGACACACTCCCAACCTTAATAAACTTTGCTGTTGCTTCTCTCCTTCACTTTACAGGTTGTTTGAATTATTACTTACCCCCTCTGAGGCCTTCACTGATTTCCACTGATTGCCTCTTTGGTTTCTTTGCATTCCACCTGGTTTACACCCCTTGTGCTATCTCCCTCCACCAGTACAAAGTCTATATTAGAACCCTGCTGAGCATGGAGCCATCTTTACATTTCTAGTCTCCCACCAGGACACAAGTGCTCTTCAGCAATTACATTCTGCTTGCCGGTAAGCCATTAGACCGCAGGAATTTGTTTAAAGTGTTCAGATTTGTAAAGTAATACTTACTTTTTTCTCTTGCCTTGGTTGGATCTGCCCCACTCCATTCACCCTCGCTAACGCTTGGGCTCTCTCCCCTGCCCCCTATTCCCTCCCACCCCCACTACCTCTACATTTATAGTAATCACAGCCACACCCACAGCTCACCCTCACATCACCTCCACCAATCACAGCTCCTCAAGTCATATCACATTATACCACACCAACTTGCTCCACACAAAATACTCCCAATCACTCTCATTCTCACTAGGCATTTTTTACATCACCCACACTACTTCCCCATCCACATATAGTGCAACCCTATAATTCCTATTCAGACCTCCCACCTAGAAACAACTTAAACTTTATAACCATGACTATCACACAGCTAAGTCTAGTCTGTCTTCTCATAATTCTTTACACCACAAGTTATCACTCTAGCAATATCCCTAAATTTAATAGCACAACATTACATTATGCATTCTCGTATACAGACACCACACATTATAATAATATCTGTCCACAGTTATTCAAGAACTACATAACGGACCAATTCAGAACTAAACACATATGCTCTCATTCCTACTCCAAATAAACACAATACTTTCTCATACTCCTCACCAAACTCTAACATCTGTATAACCATTTTAACTCCAGGCTCACCATAAGTGGGGATATCCACCCCAGGCCCAAATCCATCCTGTCCAACACAAACTGCTCCAACACAAATGTCAGAACATAACACCCCCACTTTCTTCATCCCTGGGCAAATCAACAACAGCAGCAAAACCAACCATCCTTTAGTGCTAAATATTAATATTAGAAGTATCAAAAATAAAATACCTGAACTCCAGGCCACAATAGCACACTACTCTCCAGACATAGTTGCTTTAACAGAAACCTGGCTAAATAAAAACATAGCTAACTCAGAAATTCTCCCTGCCGGCTACAATATCATTAGTCAAGACAGACCACTTTGTAAAGGGGGTGGAACTGCCTTACTATACAAGTCCAACTTAACTGTCTGTCAATTACCAAACTCCTACCCCTCCCCCAATAATTGGGGCATACTTATCTCACAACTTCAACTTCACCCTAAAAAGGTCATCACCACAATTGTGATCTATATTCCACCTGTTAATACACCTGCTAGCCTTGAAGCCTTCTTATCCTGATGTTCTTCCACATACTCACAAGAAACCCTTATTCTGGGGGACCTCAACCTAGATTTGTTCACATGTATATCAGAACCACCAAGTAATCTAATAAATATCCATGGCTACCTGCAGCTAGTCCAAATTCTAACTAGATGTGATAAAAAATCTAAAAGGGAATCCATCCTTGACTGGGTCCTAACTAACAACTCCACATTCTACCCTCACACAGGCAGTCTCCCAGACACCTTAACTGACCACAATATAATATACCTTATACATAGTAAAACAAGCATATGTAAAAGCACAAACTATATATCCACTACAAACACAAAACAATTCTCTCCTGAGGTCCTCAACACTTTACTCTGTAACTGCGACTGGACCCCCCTAAAAACCCTCCCACTTGACCAGGCTGTAGCATAATATTACAACAAAACATTTCTACAACACCTAGACACTGTCGCTCCATTGCACAAAATCAAGGTTAGAACCTGTACAAACCCCTGGCTCAGTAAAGAAACCAAACAAATCCTCATGTCCAGAGACACTGCCTGGCTTTACTATCAAAAAAACAAAGAAATACAAAGCCTAACTAAGTACCAAGAACTGTGTAACCATGCAAAAAAATGCTTTAGGCTGGACAAAATATCATACTACACAATATTACAAACTAAATACTAACACAACCCACAAAAATTTTGGAAAAATGTAAACCAGCTACTAAAATCCACCCAAAAGGCTACCCCCCAAACCAACCACTCCTGACACTAAAGTTCCCATCGAAACACAATTCAACTCCCACTTTGTGAACTAAATTCTATCCTTAGTATCACAGGACAGTTCCTTCCTCACTATCCCACCCAACACAAATAACACTAATACAAGCTTTACCCTCAAAACAATTTCCACCACTTCAATCAAAAGCATGCTCTCCAAACTTAAAACCTCATCGACAGCAGCTGACCTACTCCCCAGCTATTTCTTGAAACTCACAGCAGATGCTATTCCTATCCCAGTCTCCACTGTCTTAAACAGATCAATTGCTGAAAACTATGTGCCCAAACTCCCATACATAAAGGCGGGACCTCCACTGAACTTAATAACTACAGACCCATTGCTTTATTCTCCCCCTGGCCAAAATTCTAGAAAAATGCATCCATACCCAGATGCTAAACTATCTCCTAGACAGCAACATCCTGTCACCTACTCAGCATGGTTCCAGACCTGCCCATAGTACCACTACAGCCCTCCTCTGCTTCACAGACACAGTAAACCATCTCAAAAATGAAGGCCTACAAGTGTCAACTCTTTTTTTGGATATGTCAAAAGCATTTGACACAGTCTCACACCAAATCCTGCTAAACAAACTAAACCAATATCATCTATCAAATTTCACTTTTACCTGGTTCCAAAGCTACTTAATTGACAGGTACCAAGCTGTGAAATGGAAAAATTCTCTCTCTCCTCAGCTGCCCATAACTATAGGAGTCCCACGGGGTTCTATCTTAGGACCACTACTATTCACAGTCTTCACAAATGACCTCCATACCTCCACACAGCATGCATCTATAATTCAGTATGCAGATGACACTACCTTAATCTGTGCTGCACAAAACATTCCTACTCTCCTGCAAACAACTCAACTAGCATTCTCTGACGTTGAAAACTACCTTACCAAAGCCCAACTTATCCTCAATCCAAAGAAACCTCAGCTTATGATTATGACCAGTTCTAACAAAAACACTAACAGTCAATTTATTATCTACTCCACAAATGCTACTCCAATTACTCCAGTGGCACAGGCTAAGCTATTGGGAATAACCATAGACTCCCACCTAAAATTTGATAGTCATCTCAACTGAACTATTAAAAAAGTACATGCCAAACTGGGGTCACTCTACTGTATCAAACCATTTCTTACCAACAACACAAGATCAGCCACTGCTCACTCCCAACTTCTATCCACCCTACTCTATGCATCTCCCATTCTGACTAATCTCAACAAAATTGAACTAAGCAAAATGGAAGCCTGCTATAAGAATTGCCCGCTTTGCTGCAAATTACTCATATAGAACTCATCACTGTACTGCTTTGAGACAGCTCCACTGGCTTGAACTGCCCAACCTCCTAACCTACAATCAGCTCTGCCTCTGTCATTCTATCTATTACCTCCCCAATAAGTGCCCTGTCCTCAAAAACCTAGTACAACATCACTCAGCCAAAAGGCCTCTTATATCATCAAGCAAACTACTACTAGAAGTCACCAACAGCTACAATAGCTTTGGAGATGCACTATATAGTAGTTCAGTGGCTACAAATGGAACTCTGTCCCTACAAGCATTCAAAACACATCATCCAAAGCCTCCTTTAAAGACCTCACCAGGCAACATTTCAAGCAAAGTTGGCAGTGCCATGATTGCTCCCCAGGCTAGTGAAAGTGGATAACATATACATACTAAATCTAGAGCACTTGATAATAACTTTCAATTTTCCTCACAAACACTGGCCAATCTACAATGTATGTACTGTAGCTGTGTACTATGTATGTATTCTACTCAGCTGTACACCACAAATGTATTAATTACCTTTATTTTTAAAATTAATATTTTTTTGTTTGTTCTCTCAACTGTAACTGTTTATGTGCTGCATACCACTGTAAAAACATGTCTCTTGTAATTTGTGTGTATACTGATCATGTCTAAATAATTAAATGTGTCTGTAATTTTTCTTTGTGGAGCTCTTCTCCCCAGGCCTCTGCTGAAAAAGGACCTTTTCGGCTCAGTCAGACACCCCAAGTTAACAAATGTAAAATAAAATAAATAAATATATATATATTTATATAAATATATATATATATATATGTGTGTGTGTGTGTGTGTGTGTGTGTGTGTGTATGGGTCTACTACAGTAAACCGACAGTACACAACACCGACACCCACAAAACCGACAACTCAAGAACAAAACCACAAAAATACAAAAGTTCACATGCCCGACAAACCACAATCCTGACAGTTAACAAAACAAAAAGTTTGCTGTTCCACACAACACCACATAACACAAGCACACCAACAACCTAAAAACCTACACTACACCTTACACACAACTATCCATGTACTAACCTTAACCCAAACCCTAACCCTAAGGTCTGTCACTATCACACACTTACCTTACCCGCACCCTAACCCTAACTCACTTAATCCGCCCCTAACCCTCAAGTCCCTCACTATTGCATACTTACCTTACCTGCACCCTAACCCTAAGTCCCTCACTATCACACACTTACCTTACCCGCACCCTAACCCTAACTCACTTAATCTGCCCCTAACCCTCAAGTCCCTCACTATCGCACACTTACCTTACCTGCACCCTAACCCTATATCCCTCACTATCGCACACACACCTTATCCGCACCCTAACCCTAAATCCCTCACTATCGCACACTTACCTTACACACACCCTAACCCTAAATCCCTCACTATCGCACACACACCTTACACGCACCCTAACCCTAAATCCCTCACTATCACACACTTACCGAGTCATGCTCACACGTTTCTCATGTCAGTGTTTTCGCTGTTGGGATTACGAGTTGTCGGTTTTCTGCTCCGTCAGTCTTCTGGCGTCGGTGATGTGATTGTGGATCTTTTCGGTCTAATGTAGGGAACCTATATATATATATATATATATATATATATATATATATATATATATATATATATATATATACATATATTTGAAACAAACGGATGTCCCATGTCACCAATTCTTTTTGTTCTGGCTATTGAAATATTGGCAGATTCAAGTTATAACAATATAAAAATCAAAGGAATAGATGTTTATGAACAATACAATTCTAAAGTAATGCTATTTGCTGATGACATATTACTAACATTATCTATTACAAAAGAGACTTTAGAAGAAATAGATATATTAATTGACAAATTTCACATGACTTCAGGACTCCATTACAATAAATCAAAATCAAAACTTTTATTTTTAAATAAAAAAAGAACTGAAGACTAAGGGGGATCACATCATAGGGAAACAAGATTCTACCTTAAAATATCTGGGAATTGAGTTATGCAAGGATAATAATGAATTTGTCTAAAAAAACTACAATAATATCATCAATACAATTAAAATCTCTGTGGAAAAATGGAACAAAAGAATATTAACATTTGAAGATAGACTACAGTTAATAAAAATGTTTTTACTGCCCAAGATCCTATATATAGCCTTGGCAATACAACTGTTACCAGAAAGGAATATACTTAAAGAAATAAATTCATGCCTAATAAAATTTTTATGTTTTCCCAAAAGAAACAGAATAGCTTTAATACATCATATCAGACCATGGAAACAGGGAGGATTAAACTTTCCTAATATAAAAACATATATGAAAGCATCAATATCTAAAACAATCTCAGAGTGAATAAGTCCAAATTACTCTGCAAATTAGAAAGAATTGCTAACTGTAATACCAATAAATGAATTTGATTTACAAAAAAAAAAAAATCAAATAACAGATAAAAACAATTTGCCATGGTACATATTATGTATTAGTATGCAATATAATATAACTAAACCCATTAAAACTCATATGATTAATTATTACATTGACTCATTTAGAAAACTTATTAATGCAAATATAGATTTGAAAATCTGGATTGATCTTTTAACACAATTTATAGTCAAAAAGAGCTTTCCACATAAAATATATAGAGAAATTAATAATTCCTGGGAACAGAAAGAATTTGTTTGTTGGCTCCAATGTTTCAAAGAACTAAAAGTTTTAGATATGCAAGTAATAAAAACAACATACACAATTCCATAACAGGACTGGCTAACTTTACAGAGTATTCTGTCATATTCACAAGATTTAAGTAGAATAATTAAGCATTCTTCTTTTAAAGAAATACCTAAATTTATGAAATACATATATGAAATCATATATAATGACCTTGACATAGGAAACAGTATTTCAACATTTTACAAAATATTGATAAACTTTAAAACAACACCCCAAACCTCATATTGGAAATATATAACAAAAGGACACTCAATACAGTTAACTGAAGATATAAAAAAATATATCTTATTATCGATAAAATATACATCCTTTACACAATACTGGAAAGTTTTTAATTAGAAATGCTTGCACAGAGCATTCTTAACCCCAGATAGAATCAATAAAATTAGTTCTTCCATAAAAGGAATATGTTGGAGATGTGAGCAAGTACACAATGCAGTTTGGAATCACATTTTCTTTGATTGTGTTAAAATTAAGCCATTTTGGAATGGTATTAATAACTTTCTACAAGCTATAGTTAATAAATCAATTTATTTAACTAAAGCTCTTGTATTATTAAATGTGAACAAAGGTCCTCATTTGAATAGGTCAAACGTGTCTAGTATGGACTATACTTGCAATTTCAAGGAAGTGTATAACAAGAAGATGGAATACAAACACAATACTAACTTTGGAAGACTTCTACAGCCTACTGAAGACCACAGCATCATTGGAAATTAAAATTATAGAACTAAGAATTTATCCAAAGCCATTTATCAACAACCCTTGGGGAAAAGTCTTATAGTTGATTGACACTATATGATAATTGATCAGACAATCTGATAATGGATTGGACATACTTATAAAGTAACTGTATACATTAAGATCTGTTATAGTGTCAGGCTAATGTAAATAGTGTACATAGTTATTTAAGATGTTATGTATAAATACTATGGAATTCATTCAAATGTATTTGTAAAATAAAAAAAAAAATTTTGAGAAAAGAAATAGAGTCCAAACAGTGAAGGGCCAAGCACAGATCCCTGGGGCTTGCCAGTGGTGATTCACAGTATGTGTTCTTTTGGTCAGGCAATTGGTTACCCATCTAGTGATGTAGGGATTAATTCCCAGCTGGGAGGGTTTTTCAGTGGTACCTGTGTGGGAGACTGAGTTAAAGCCCTAGGCCAGATCACGATAGGCAGCATGCACTGTCTTACTGTCATCCAGGCCTATCAGATGGAATCAGTCGGCTGTGACAACTTTGAAGATTACCTATGGCATGACTCAGGACATACACCTTCCTGATATGGTTGAATCAGCACTTCAATATACCCTCCACATGGACTATGTTCCTGTAGAAGGGTGTACATCAACATGCACCAACTTGAGTTGGGGGGACGGCACCTGATGCATGCATGTATAGACATCCTGACTCTCCTGAACTGTGAGGTAGACCAACATGTCATCATGGACCTCTACTAAATGGATGCTAGTAATATTCCAGCTGTGTGCAACAGACCTGTGCAAGTTGTTAATGCTAAATCAAGTCTGTTACATCTGATAGATGTCCTCAAAGAATTCATTGAGGCTATACATGATGACAACAGTATCATCCTGTGGAACTTGACCAGGTCAAGGCATTTGACACAAATCCACACTAAGGTATTCAATCAACACTGTCATATGTGGCCATAAACAATGATAACACCAATTGGGTTGACCAGTGTATCACATACATGGCATCTCACTAGGTTGAAATATCTGAAGTGACATATAGCTTATGTCCAGTGATCAGGTCTGTACATCAGGGCTGTCTGCTAGGGCCTTTCCTATCCATGAACATTATTTAAGTGATGGACATCACAGATGACATACACATCCTAGATCCAAACAGCTGCCTGAAGGCTTACAGATTGTGGGCAATCATTGACTCCAGCTGTGATATTAGTATAATACAGATGGTCAACACATATAAATATTGCTACCCCAGCCATGGCAACATCTGCAATGACAAGTAAAAATGGGGGGATTTGTTAAGTCAGGTACACAAACACAAAATCCAAGTATAATGTTGACATCCCAAGTGTAATGTAGACAGTCTAAATACAAGCTTCATTCCAGCAGAGTGGAGAACTGGCATTATCATCCCTTTGCACGAAGGTGATGCCTCTATTGACCCTGGAAACTATTTTCTCATTAGCTTGACATGTCTGATCTGTAAAGCCATGGAGCATAGTATTATGGATCTTATAAACAAGGACATAGGCAATCTCCAAGCACTTGACCCCACAAAGTTCAGATTCGTCAAGGGCAGATCTTGCCGGTTGAACCAGGTTGAATTGACATTGTCACCAAGGGCCTGGATGAGGGAATGTCAGTATATACAGCTTACCTTGACTTGGCCAAGGCCTTTGACACAATCTCCCACTCGGCCATCATTGAAAATCTAACACAACTTGGAATAAATCCCTATCTCATCAGGTGGGTGGCCAGCTGGCTCACTGATAGGACCCACAAGGTCAAAATAGCTGCCTTCACCTCCGACAGCAGACCTGTCACTAGTGGTGTTCACCAGGGATCTGTCTTGGGACCCCTACTGTTTGGCATCTATTTCACAGAGGTCCAGGCAAAGACAAAAGACCTGTGGCTGACCAAATTTGTGGATGACTGTAAATTAGGTGCTGTTATTGACTCCCCAAATGATGTTAGCATACTGCAAGAGGGTCTCACAGTAACAAATGACTGGTGCCAATGTCATGGCCTTAGGTTAAATGCAAAAAAAAATTATTATCATACCATTCAGCAAAAACATGGCCCCTACTGATTACCATATCAATGACAACCCCCTAAGCACACAACCTGTGGTGAGATACCTGGGTACTCAGGTTGACAAGAATCTCACATTCAACCATCATGTAGCAGTAATGGTCAGGAAAGCCTTTTACTTGGTTTATCTCATAAGTAAAGGAATTGCATCCAGAAAAAAGGAGTTTATTACCTCTCTGTGCTCCTCCCTCTTTAGGCCAATATTTGAGTATAATGCTGCATTTGGTATGTACCTCCCCAAACACCTGCACCAACTGGAAAGGCCACAGAAATACCTTGCAAAGAAAATCCATGATCTCCAACACCTGTCCTATGTGGACAGGCTCAAATCACTATCACTCTACTCAGTATAGTACAGATTGCTCAGAGATGATCTGTGTCTCTCCTACAAGGCAATTTCAGACCCTGCCCTAATAGACATGCTCCATATCCATAAGTCTAACTCGCCATGCATTACCTGCTCAAAAGGGCTAAATCTAATATGCAACATCAACAAAACCTGCTGGAGAGACAGGTTTGTCTCCCATACACTGTCCCCTCTCTGGAATAGACTTCCCATACACATCAAACAGACGACCTCACTGACTCTCTTCAAGTGCAACCTTGATGAGTGGATGGGAAACCACAAATTTGTCCCAGGAGTTCCACCTGTGTCCCTCATTGACAGGGGTGACAGGTGCTGACTGAGGTTTCTTTTTTTGGGGATAGACTCTGGGCTAGGCTTGTAAGGGTCTCAGAGCCATTAGCCTAGTAACCTCCTATGATCCTATGATCCTATGATCATGCCCTATAAAAAGATCAATAGGTATGTGACCTCTGTTCTGGGTTAGATGGTAAGTAGAATGTCCACTAGCATATGGTCACAGTGCTAACTATGTCCTTGAATGTTACCCAAGTACTGGGTATGTGAAGGACATCCACATCAGTGGCCATAATACCTCTATAGTTCCCAGCCTTCATCACACTAATAACTGAGTACAATGCATGATTCTTCATGTACCTCCCTACATCTTTTCCAATGATGTGTAACTGAAGTGTGCCACCTTTGTCACAGTGAGCTGTCACGCAACTTATTGGCCATACCTAGGTATTCTTTTTGTCGAATATACATGACTGTCTGATGGTGCGGAACACCAATCAAGTTGTTACACCAGAGGTGTGTGTGCTACCTGTTCTGCTGATGCACACACTATGTACATAGGTGTTTCACAACATTAACGGCATATATATCATTTGTGACAGTTTAGGCTGTATGTATATATCGAAATAGAGAATACTGAAACTCCGTATAAGTGAACCTCGTTTCATTGAGATGACAGTATTGAATCTTTAATTAAGCAAAACCTTAAATCAGTGAAAACATTCAACAGGTAACTAACCACTTGGCCATCCTGGAGGTATTTTCCCTTTACCCACTATAGTGCAATCTCGGAGTTGATATATATAGTTAGGGGGGGTTGTGTGGGACACGGCCCCCCCACATTGAGGGGTGTGGGGTTGAAGCCCAGTGGCCAAGTGGCTAATTTCTGGGTGAACGCTTTTCTTGGTTTAAGGTTTCACTTAACTGATGATTCAATATTATCTCGATGAAACCAAGATTCACTTATATGGGGGTCGATATTCTGAAGTAGACCCATATGTACATACATATATATATATATATATATATATATATATATATATATATGTACAGAGAGAGAGAGAGAGAGAGATATGTCATGCATACCAGTCAACTAGCTTGTGTTGTTCATACTATCAGATACAGGTATAGTAGTGTCCCTCCTAACACTTCAAGCAAATGTTACAGTGCCAGAACAATGTGCTTGGTTACCGTCATAGAGTGCGGATATATCATAATAGTTGTTCAAGTGTGTGTGCAGATTCATCTCTTATCACTCTAAATCACATATATGTCAGAGGCATGAGTTTACTGGTGGTATTACTCTGATACTATCCATGATTGGATTGTGGTTGGTTTTTGTAATGTTTTCCATGAACATTTACCTGTACCCATCTTCCTGTAGACTTCTGTTGAGAGTACACTTATATTCAGACATGTCAGTTTGCACAGCTTCACAATATGCACCCTACCCCTGTTGTATGTCATATCCCTGATAGATGTCTTCTCCATTATTCATGTAAGGATGCTTATCTCACACAGACATCCTCCCCATTGTTATGTCGCCTTTTGTCCAGTTTTGTGAGGTTTCAGCCAGTAACTAGTAGTTTATTGGTCGTTTTGGGCCAGTTTCTAGCTTTTTCCAGCCCCCTGGTATAAAACTTTCAGCTTGTACCTACTCAGCACAGACTCCACGTGGGCCAGCAGAGTAATCCAGGCTGCAGAGAGCTGAATAAGCGACTTTTCTTGATACTAAGTATATTTTTTGTTGCTTTCCACATCTGAATACCTAGCAACTGTATTTCACCTGCCTTTCTGTTACATTGAAGCTGCTTTTACTGCATTTAACTTAATATTGCACTTGGAATCCTTGTTTGTTACTATTTGACTGTATTTGTAGCAAATTCTTCTGTGTAAGCTGTAGTAGCTGATTCATAGCATTTATAAGTGTTTGCTGTACCTGTTTCTGCCTGTTTTGTGAAAAAAGAAAAAAAAGAAAAAATATCTCTTGTTTTTCCTGCTTTACTAGTTTAGTCCAGTTTCAGAGTTGCTGATTCCTGGGCTTTGGTTGTAGTTCCTGTGTACTGTTTCCTTGCCTTATTTGGGGAAGGGAAGCTACCTTGCTTTCCTGCTTTACTAGTTTAGTCCAGTTTCAGAGTTGCTGATTCCTGGGCTTTGGTTGTAGTTCCTGTGTACTGTTTCCTTGCCTTATTTGGGGAAGGAAGCTACCTTGCTTACCAGTGGGAGTGGGAAGCATTGAGCTGCCTTTTGTCCAGTTTTGTGAGGTTTCAGCCAGTAACTAGTAGTTTATTGGTCGTTTTGGGCCAGTTTCTAGCTTTTTCCAGCCCCATGGTATAAAACTTTCAGCTTGTACCTACTCAGCACAGACTCCACGTGGGCCAGCAGAGTAATCCAGGCTGCAGAGAGCTGAATAAGCGACTTTTCTTGATACTAAGTATATTTTTGTTGCTTTCCACATCTGAATACCTAGCAACTGTATTTCGCCTGCCTTTCTGTTACATTGAAGCTGTTTTACTGCATTTAACTTAATATTGCACTTGGAATCCTTGTTTGTTACTATTTGACTGTATTTGTAGCAAATTCTTCTGTGTAAGCTGTAGTAGCTGATTCATAGCATTTATAAGTGTTTGCTGTACCTGTTTCTGCCTGTTTTGTGAAAAAAAGAAAAAAAGAAAAAATATCTCTTGTTTTTCCTGCTTTACTAGTTTAGTCCAGTTTCAGAGTTGCTGATTCCTGGGCTTTGGTTGTAGTTCCTGTGTACTGTTTCCTTGCCTTATTTGGGGAAGGGAAGCTACCTTGCTTTCCTGCTTTACTAGTTTAGTCCAGTTTCAGAGTTGCTGATTCCTGGGCTTTGGTTGTAGTTCCTGTGTACTGTTTCCTTGCCTTATTTGGGGAAGGGAAGCTACCTTGCTTACCAGTGGGAGTGGGAAGCATTGAGCTGCCTTTGTCCAGTTTTGTGAGGTTTCAGCCAGTAACTAGTAGTTTATTGGTCGTTTTGGGCCAGTTTCTAGCTTTTCCAGCCCCTGGTATAAACGCTTAAACGCTAAGCCTTGATTTAGAGCGATTTAGCTGAGCTGCCACTGTTGCACACTAGGGCAGTGCCGGTTAAGCAGGTTTAAACTATTCGGGCTACCTAAAGTCCACTCTTCAAATTTTCCCTTAAAACTACCTTCCTCGAACTATACTACTGATCAAATCAGCGTATCCTATAACTAAAAGATCAACTCTACTTGACTCCAAGTAGACTATTCTCTATCTATTAAACCTAGCACTTGCTCCTACAGTACTTATTACCTTGATACGGCACTCTTGTCATAGATAGTACCCCAAAAAGGCAACCCCCATTTCTCGGTCACCCACGTCCCCGGAATCTTTTTAAAGTTTTTCGTCTACCCTTCTAGCATGTCGAGGGATCAGTTGCTAGTGTCCTCTCCTGCTCAGCTGGTGAACCTGGGAATATTGAGGCAATGTTTCAATTGCCTCATGTACACAGACAACCCTTTCCTCCTCCCACAAAACACAAATACATGCGAGAGATGCAACTATACGGCCAAACTGGAGGCTGAGCTCTCTCAACATAGGACTGGCAAGACCAGTCAGGAGGAGAAGGTTACCACACACACTATAGACCCAGTCTCACATAGTACCATTACAACCTCAAATCATACACATAAACACACAAAGACATACTCGAGGCTCTGATCAAAATCTACCAAAACAGCAGAGGCCACCAAAGCAGACACCCAAACAACCACCACCTCAGAACACAACACCGCAACACATAGACCTCACAGTCAGAGTGTCAAACAGTCACAGCCCTTAAGGCCAAACACAATGCCAGACACACTAGTCATTGGTGACTCCATAGTCAGACACACTGATGTCCCGCTCACCAGACTGAGTAAGGAGAAGGTCACAGTAAGCTGCCTGTCGGGCGCTAGAATCCGCCACATAACGCAAGCACTCAGGTCTCTCAACAGCAGGTACAAATATGACTCAGTCATTGTCCACGCTGGTGTAAACGACCTGAGACATACCTCCTTGGACTACATGAAAAGAGACATTGAGGAGCTCTCTGATTATGTAGCCCAGGCAGGTATGACCCTGACCTTGAGCAGTATCCTACCTTCACCAAGAATGATGCCACAATACAGAGATAAGATGATCAGCTTTAACAATTGGCTTAAACACTGGTGTCATTCAAAGGGGATCCAGTATCTGTCTGCCTGGGATGACATGCTGGACAAGCCACGCTGCTTCGCAAGGGACGGCTTGCACCTGTCACACCTGGGATTCCGGATATTGGCAAAGGCTCTTGCCACCCCCATAGTGCCTTTTTTAGGCAAGGCTCAAATTCTAAACCTACCACCCTAGAACACAAAAAGGAAAAAACTAAGGGTAATGCTGCTCAATGCCAGAAGTCTAAATCTCAAAATGCATGCACTCGAGGCCCTTCTCAGTATGGAGAACATCGATGTCTGTGCTGTGACAGAAACCTGGTTCAAGGCTCCTGAGAGCACCCCAGCGCTATCAGGTTTTACCTCATATCATGCGTTCCGGCCCCAAAATCCGGACAATACCAAGAAAGGAGGGGGGGTATCCATATTCATCAAGGACATCCACACCTCAAGACTGGTGGCAACGCACGATGCATCGGAGACCATCCAGGTGCAATTAACCATAGGCAAGACTGCTCTGCAAATTGTAGCATGTTACAGGCCACCCTCACAAACTCAGGAAACTCACATGGCCTTCCTGAAAACACTAGAGGGGATAAATGTATCACCAAACACCATCATACTAGGTGACTTCAATTACCCTAATATAGACTGGGAACACTACTCAAGCCCAAACACCCTAGCCCAAAAGTTCCTGGAATTCATAAACTCAAATGCCATGGAACAACTAGTCACCATCCCCACAAGAGGAGATAACATACTTGATCTCATCATCACGAACATGGGAGCACAATGTTCAACACCGGAAGTATACCCCTCACTGGTGAGATCAGATCACAAACTAATCTCGCTGGAGGTCCTCATCCCACCCCACCTGAAATAAAAAGACCACAGTAAAGAACTTCTCAAAAGCCGACTTCACACTTCTAAAGACTAGTGTGGTCTCCTTTCAGGCCCCGAGCCGGCGGAAAACAATACTCAAGCCGCTGAATCACTTACAAACGCCTTCTACCAGCACCTGCAGGACTGCATGGATAAGGCAATCCCAAGCAAAACAAAGACTCTTTGTACCAAAGGCAAGCGTCCAGTCTGGTGGACCCCAGCCATAAACAAACTCTACAACAAAAGGAGGAAGCTACTACAAGATAGAGCAAAATCCTTAAAAGGTAAGACACCCTTGATCACTATAAGTAAAAACTAAGAGCTCTCATAAAATCATCCAAAGCAAATTTCGAGAGAAAAATAGCTAAAGACTCAAAAGACAATCATAAGGCCTTCTTTAGCTATGTTAGAAACCTAGGAGGAAACTCCCAGATATGCTCAGAACTAGTTCAAAATGATGTGAAGATTACTGATCCTACAGACATTGCCAACATACTGGCTGACAGGTTCAGTGCAAACTTCTCCCCTCCCCAAAAGGAGAGATATCTATACCAAATGAGTGCAGCCCCCAAACATCTCCAGTGCCCAAGTGAGAACTGCTCTCTCCAAAGCAAAAACACAGCATCCATGGGACCCGATGGTGTCCCCGGCTGTGTGCTCCACGAACTCAATGAGGAATTAAACCCACAGCTAGGACAGCTGTTTAATCAAAGTCTTACCTCTGGATACGTACCCAGGGAGTGGCGCACTGCAACTGTGGTCCCACTTCACAAAGGCGGTGCCTCCACAGACCCTGGAAATTACCGCCCATTAGCTTGACAAGCCTTATCTGCAAAGCCATGGAGAGGATCATAATGGACCTCATAAATAAAGACATAGGAATTTGCAGACTTTGGATCCAACCCAGTTTGGCTTTGTCAAAGGCAGATCATGCCTTTTAAACTTGGTTGACTTTTCGAAACAGTCACCAAAGCCATTGATGAGGGAAAGGCAGTCCATACAGCCTACCTCGATCTGGCTAAGGCCTTCGATACAATACCCCACTCTGGTATCATTGAAAAACTCATCAGCTTAAATGTTAACCCATACATCACAAGATGGGTTGCAAACTGGCTGAGTGACAGAACCCACAGGGTCAGAGTTGCTGGCGCCATGTCAGACTCAAAGCCTGTCACAAGTGGTGTCCCACAGGGCTCAGTCCTGGGCCCACTCTTGTTTGGCATCTACTTTTCCGAAGTACAAGCAAACACAGGAGGGTTATGGCTGACAAAGTTTGCAGATGACTGCAAACTGGCGCCATAGTAGAAAACACATCTGACACAGATATCCTTCAGAAGGGTCTCACAGAAACGGATAACTGGTGCCAGAGCCATGGCCTAAAGTTAAATGCCAAAAAATGCATAGTCATACCCTTCGGGAAAAACAAGGTTACCCCTAGCTACCAAATAGGTGGCAATCCACTGAGCACAGAAGAAGTTATCAGGGACCTGGGGACCCAGGTTGATAGTAGTCTGTCATTCGACACCCATGTAGCTAAAGTAGTTAGGAAGTCCTTCTACATTGCCCACCTTATCATGAAGGGATTCTCATCTAGATCAAGGGAGGTCATAGTCTCCCTTTACTCATCAGACCAATGATTGAGTTCAATGCCCCATTCGGAATGTATCTGACCCGACACTTGCAGCAGCTGGAGAGGCCACAAAAGTTCCTCACCAAAAGGATAAAGGGTCTCAAAAATCTGTCCTATGCTGCCCGACTGAAAGAACTCCAGCTCTATTCAGTCGCTTACCGCTTGCTCAGAGGTGACCTTTGCCTAACATACAAGGCCATGTCAAACCCAGATTTGATGAATATGCTTCACCTCAAAAAATCTAGATCCATCAGAGCCACAAGGGCGGGAGACTTAAACCTCGACACGGCTATTAATAGGAGAGATAGATTCATCACCCAAAGACTCCCTATGCTGTGGAACAAAATCCCGGTACATGTGAGGCAGAGCACCTCGCTGGCCTTGTTCAAGAGAAATCTTGACCAATGGATGGGAGATCGCAGATATACCCCAGGAATTACCTCAGTGTCACTGCTCAACAGAGGCACAGCAAAATAATGGGTATAGTTCCCCATACTAAAGGGGTGGCGTAAGCCACAAAACAATGGGCTAGGCTTATAAATGCCCTCGGGCAGATAGCCTAGTATGAACCTATGAACCTATGAACCTATGTATGACAGTCACATAAGACACATTTTCACTGTGCAGTCCCTATTGTACCATATAGATATGTGATTGGTGTTGTTGCTACAATCATCTTCCATTGACATGCCATCATCTGCTTTCCTTCTGTTCAGTCCTGCAGTTCATCTGTGTGTCCCTATTCAATACACACACTTCCCCTGAGTGTTCATTTTACATGGCAGTCCATATCCTGTTACAGATCACTTACACAGCTTCAGTACAGAATGTCAGGAATGGGATATCACAATACTTTGCACTGTTGATACACTGTCCTGTACTGTGTTTGGACCATGTACTTCACATTCATACTTCTCAACTGTCCAGATATTCCCGGGATGTCCACATGTTTTCCCTATCAAATATTGTGGCTTTCTACCAAATCACTGGGATGATCTCAGGACTGATGTGACTCAATATTACATACATTTGAGTTCATACCTCTCAACTGTCCTGATTTGTGCAGTGTCCTGTTTTGTCTCATATTTTTTTAACTTTTCCTCATAAAAATGTGAGTACATACAATCTCTTAGTGGCCATTATGTTAGCTTACAAGAACAAATTTCAGCTTTAGATAAATTATTGTGCAAGTTTAAGTCTCAGTAGTTGAACAATTAATTCTTGAGTGAAAGTTTGAAGAGACAACATGTCCATAAAGGACTCCAGGCTTGGAAAAACCCACAGGGGCTTGAAGAAAACTCACCTTTTCACCTCAAGTTAATGGATCTTTTTGACGGTACAGGCCTAGATCTTACCAAATTATTAATTAAAGAAAATGAGAGACGTATGGTTCAATATAAACAGGGGATTACACAATTAGTAGAGTCTATTACAGCATATCTTGATTTTCAATAAATATAAATGCAGTTTTAACCTAATGTTGAAACAGATTGATTAGAAATTGGTGCATATTAAGAACAGGAAGGATAAGAAGTTGTTCAGTGGCAACACTGAATATCATAATAGAACTGTGTATCCCAAGCAAAACTATACTGGTCAAGTCAAGTTGAATAATTGGGTGAGCTATGTGGATAACAAAGTACATCACAGTGAAGTCCTTTTAGAGGAGGTATCTCTGAGAAAGTCAGAGAGGATAGCCAACCAGGAATACCGACCTGTTCAAGGACAAGGGAATTCCTACCACAAGATTAAGGGGTCATGGGAACAAGAGTAACAGGGGTCAATAACCCAAGAAATGATAAATATTGACAGCTTTATTTCCTTAACACCTATGTACAGGTACGGTGAATATTACTTCTTTCTTTGGTTTGAATATTTACAAAGTTTCTGACTGGAACATAGGCCCTGAATGCCACAACCTTTTCCTTAAAGCATTTAATTTTATACCAGCATCCCGGGTGAACATGGTTGACACCATACTTGATTTAAAACTTTTTACATGAAAACTCAACTTTCATGTACTGTTTGGTGAATCTGATTCCTCTGTGAATGAGTTTAGGAGGAAGAGTTTGGCTAACCCCCACTGCACCCTGTCATACAGATTTTTGAAAAGGAAGACATTTTATATTCTTTCCAAGGATGACAGGGATATTCTAAACAGTATCATTACCAACAAGAACATCAGGTGCATGAAACCTGATAATGGAGGGGGATTAGTTATTATGGACTGGATGGACTACACAAGTCAAATTTCTAGATTGTCAAATGACGAGAAGGAGATCAATATTGCTTACAGGGCAATAAAAGTGTTTTTGGATAAACTATTGTTATTTGATACTATATCTCAAGGCCTGTATGATTATCTTTTTTACAAAAACCCACAATTCTGAAGATTTTTGACTTCCCAAAAATTCACCCAAAAGTGTTGGATCACCGATACATCCTATTGTTGCTGCCAGTGATTCAGTTATGGAGCCAATGCCTAACTCCGTAGACTACAAGTTAAATACCTTGTTCAAGGTTTTCCACACATTGTCCATGATTGTTGCGATCATTTAGATAAACTTCAGAAAATCGGACCATGGAGTGAATGTCTTCTTGTAATTGTGACATCCAGAGTTTATATACTGTGATTCCCCATGAGACAATCTGTTATGGTTCAGTGAAATGGTGAGACAATATGGTTCTCTTACACTTTCAGACACCACACTGGTTTGTAATTGTAATTTCATGGAGGTTGTATTAAACAACAAATTTTTCACCTTTTTATGGGGAATATTACAATATTACATTCATCCCCCATCTTTGCAAACATCGACTTGCTGAGATGGAAACTTATGACTTTGTTCAAGCTCCCTTTATTCAAAAAATGTGTGGGGCATTTTTGCTATTTGGTTGATTTACTAATCCTCTAGTTGGGTACAGAGACACAATTGGATACTTTTGTGGATGAATTGCAATCTAGTACCACTTTTTTAAGATTTACCTACCAAGTTGACTCAGCTCAGATCCACCACTTGGACACTGAAATCAAGAAAATCCATTATGGTGGTATGGCCACGGTGGTATGGACACACAGATTTACAGGAAACCCACCTTCTGTAATTCATTTTTGTCATATACCAGCTGTCACCCTTTCCATCAAAAGAAGGATATTATGAAAAGCAAACTTATCAGGATTTCACATCTGACATCTGAGAATAATAACTGTTTAAGACAGTTCGACACCCTCAAATCTATGTTTTTGAAAAAGGGTATCCTGAAACTCTTCTTGATAATCTTCAGAAGGATGTGTTGGTAGACAGAGACAATAGCTACACACCTATTATTAGGTATGGCCTTGATAATATTAAGTCAAAAGACAAGATGAACGAAAATAAGGATACTTTTGGCCACACCAATATGGTTCTACATTACTCATTGGACTCTAAAGACTTCTAAAAAGTGCTGCAGAGAAATTGGGCCATCTTACATTGTGATGAAGGACTCAAACAAAATCTTACTGATTTTTCTTCATTCACCTTTAAGAACAAGCCTAACATAAAATGGTTATTGGCAAAACTGATTGTTTCCAGACAAAGTGACTCTTGGACTATGACAGAATGTGGATGTTGCCATCAGTGCACTTATATTGAAACCAGCTATGAAGGTTACATAATAGAACAACTAGGGGTATGAACATTGTGGTAAGTTCATTTGCTAAACAGAGAGGAAATGCATGTCATGCCCTGCTCTACCTTGTTAAGATTAAAAATGCACTCAACAAAAGGACATACCAACACTATTGTAGTATACCCAAAAAGGACACGATGAGTGTTTTGACTAGGCATGCTTGTACATGCTCCAACTTCAAAAAGTTCACTTTTTTGGGACTTGGCAGGTGCCTTTGTTGTTGATTGGGAAAACAGACGTCTACATTTTGAGATGTATTGGCAGCTGGATTTAGATGCAGCAAATCCACCTGATTGAATGACTATATTTCCAATGCTCATGAACTTACAAGAAAAGCCAACACAGTATGAGTAAAAAGTTTACAACTGTTATGGCTTTCTGTAGTAGTTTGACATTCTTGGTTTGTTTTTAACCATTTTTACTTGGTTTAATGTGGAAGTGTTTTTTGATGTGTCTACACCTTTAAGAATTTCCTGGGCTTTGTTCAGCCTGCCAGTTGGTTGACAGTCCCTGGGGGTGTGGTTTTATGTCTCAGCTCTTAAATTCAGTGTTTAGAGGAATTTTCATGGTTCTGAAGAAATCTATGTTTAGGCAAAAGCACTTATCCGGAAATTGCAGTGGTTTAACCAATGAAGGATTGTTTCTTTCTACAACAACTGCAAACTGGAGTGGTTTCTACCATTGATGGATTCATTTGCTGTGGATTTTGGCATTCCTGGTCAGTTGTTTGTTCTTTTCTTGGACTTTTGTTCCAGTTCCAGGTACTTCTTGGCTTTTTGTAGCTCATAATATTTTGGTTTTCTGGCAAATCATTGGCATATCATTGCGGATTGAAGTCACAAAAATAATTGACAGACATCTGAGTTTCAAACTTAATGCTCTTCAGAAAATTCATGCTACTGCAACACAAATTGTTCTATTGACTTTCTAGGTTTGTAAGAACAATATTAAAATCTGTCCCTATTTTGGTCCTTTGTCCACCCATTATTTATGGCTTTGTCCAGCTTTTTGCTCTAAGAGGTTTGAGTTTCATTCTACTACATTTATAGGCAACATCTATGTTACATATGCTCCTGTTTCTGGTTAATTGTCCCTGCATTTTGTTGGTCTTTGTGCAAATATGTTGAACTAACAGATCGCAAGCTATCCATGATGCCCTGGTGATCATTGTGGCATTTCACGCAAAACCGCAGACCGTAGGTGTTCCTCATTAAAAAGGCTTACTATCCATGATCACTTACAAGCAGCACTATTGCCAGCATTGAAACCTTGCTTAGACATGGTGAGCAGCATTAATACGCATTGCATGGGCATGCTCACTGTGGCTCACCCTGCACCCACCATGCAAACATATAAACTCTGTGTAGGCTTCGTGCAGAACCTACACAGAGTTTATTGAATCCCAGGGTAGGTTTTATCCACCTCTGAAAGTAGAATGAAGAGCATTATGCCACACTGAAGAGAGGTAAATGTCTTCCTGTGAGTGCTAGAATGACTCTTCTCCTTAACTCACACACTTCCATGTTTCTGCACAATAGATACTATCCACCTCACCTTAAAAAAATTGACTATCAAATGCTCACCAATATAGCACTGTCATTATTTAGCTACAAAGACTTGCCTTTACTATTGCTACCCACAAAAGATCCATCTCCAAATATTGCACCACTTACTGGAGCTCCCTACCTGAAGCAAGCTATCAAAATGATAATCTCAAAACATTCAAAGTATCCATCCACATGTACCTGACTGAAGAAAACAAATATAACTGCTTAAGGATGGAGGTTAACTTTTTTACACTCTTCATTAGTCCTAAGTTGTGTCTGCCCTTAATAAATTCTCCCTGTTACACAAACAGAAATGCATAAAAATGAAAAGGCGAAAGGAAAAGGGGGTACAATGAAAGAAAGGAGGGATGAGGGATGGTAAATGCGGGGAGATTTTTTGGCTCCTGTTCAGGTGGTCAAGGTGAAATTCAGTTAGTTGCCTCCAGAAAGAAAAATAATTCAAGGAACATAAAGTACATCACTATTTTCCATGCAAAAAAAAAAAAAAAACATAGCTGCTGAGATTTCTCAGTGTGTTCTGGCAGTGATTCTATCCATTTAGTTGATTGCTCCCATTCTACATATAAATTTGGGGGTGTGGGAGACTTGCCCCATCTCAAAATGGTTTTGCAGGGGTCTTGCCAATGCAAAAAAAATGTTTATAAACTTAACTTTTTTGGCCTTTGGTGTTTCTTGCATTATTTTTCCGCGTTTCTATTGCTTGGGGTTGAGCAGTTCATGGATCAATAGTAGGAGAGCAGCTTTTTTTGCCTATTCCGATTATTGTTTATCAGAATGTAACTGTTGTTATGTTACATTATGGTATTTGCTTTTTTATTCTGCACACATTGCTCTGTTTGATTTACTTATATTTTTCTTGTCTATTTATCTGTCTATCTCCGATATAAAACCACTTACATGTGCGTATATATACACATATATCTATATCTATATCTGTATATAATGTTGTGAAACATTCTGGCAGATCTTGTTGATGGCAGACCAGTCTCCTGGCTTAAATGAAATGATTAATATAGACTTCTGGCTTAAATGAAATGATTAATATTAAGTGCTTTTTGCAAGCACAAAGAACATAATTATATAGTTGCATAAATGCTTTTTTAAAGTGAGTTTTTTATTAATTGAATATGACATATGTGATATATTAGATAATATTTATCATGTGATTTTCTAAGTCAGTATATATTTGTGTAGTTTTTTATGTGTGTGTTTCTGAAGAAGTTCAAATTCAATTAAACTGAACGAAAGCGCTAAGAAGTTTGCATGCATCCGTTTCTTTCCACCAGCTGCAGTTTTGTTATAACACATTATGCTTGTACACAAAGTACACCCCCTCATCAAGTGTACATGGTGACATTTACAGCATGCATATAACAAACATACTGTGCTAGTGCACACAGCACACCTAATCCACATGGTGACATTTACAGAATGTGTACACCACACTGTGCTTGTACACACAGCACACCTCATCCTCCAGAGTACATGGTGATATTTACAGCATGTGTACACCACACTGTGCTTGTACACACAGCACTCCTAATCCTCCAGGGTACATGGTGGCATTTACAGCATGTGTACACCACACTGTGCTTGTACACACAGCACACCTCATCCTCCAGAGTACATGATGATATTTACAGCATGTGTACACCACACTGTGCTTGTACACACAGCACTCCTAATCCTCCAGGGTACATGGTGGCATTTACAGCATGTGTATAACACATTGTGCTTGTACACACAGCACCCCTAAACCTCCAGAGTACATGGTGATATTTACAGCATGTGTACACCACACTGTGCTTGTACACACAGCACTCCTAATCCTCCAGGGTACATGGTGGCATTTACAGCATGTGTATAACACATTGTGCTTGTACACACAGCACCCCTAAACCTCCAGAGTACATGGTGATATTTACAGCATGTGTACACCACACTGTGCTTGTACACACAGCACTCCTAATCCTCCAGGGTACATGGTGGCATTTACAGCATGTGTATAACACATTGTGCTTGCATACACAGCACACCTCATCATAACTCTTAACCTCTTAGCACAGGAAATCTGGACAAAGCCAAAAATAATGGGTTGACAATGCCCCAAAAATAAGGACAGATTCTAAATATTGCTCTTATAAACTTAGAACATTGATAAAATAAAATGTCTTGTGTTACCATGCATTTTCTGAAGGTTATAACTCTTGCAAATCAAATGTCTGTAATTATTTAGTGAACTTATTCTTCACTGAGCTGCCCCAAAAATCCAGAAAATCACAAATTTTATGAGGAACAGACCAAATATATAAGGGAAAAAATAGATATTCTGTGAAAATCTGGACAGTTGAGAGACATGTACTTCATGCTCCGGGGTACTTAGTGAACATCAATGGCATGTGTATAACACACAGTGCTTGTATATACAGTATACCTCAACTTCCAGGGTACATAGTGACAAATAGGGTATGTGTATAACACAAAGTGTTTGCACACACAGAACACCTCCAGGGTGCATGGTGACATTTACAACATGTGTATGACACACTGTGCTTGTACACACAGCACACCTTCCCATACATACTATATGTATCTGTGAGTGGCCTCCCATATATATGTCAGTGCCACATGGTTGTGGCCACACCTGACTCAGGACTTTGTAGCTGTGTAAGGATGCTTCAAGTAGGGCTATAGCAACTGTCACAGGCATATTTATTTTCCATCTCAGATAGATATGCCACAACACTGAAAATAAGTATACTACACATTCTCCCATGCAGACATGCAGAAAATGACATCTTTCTATATCCTTTCATTTTCATGGCTGGCAGATATTCATCCATAAGGAATGTGGCTGGACCTTCCGTGACTATGCCAGCCAGACATCATTAATGACACAAATGCTGTTGGTGGCCAGAAAAGGATATATGGTCAGTTCAGGTGATGGACCACAGATGATCGATGCAGTCAAAAGTCAGACAACTTGCTGGAAACATGATCAGTGACTAACAGGAGACAGTCTGCTGACCAAACCACCACTAACAGAGATGGAGGAGTTCCTTGCATATCTGCATGTTTTGTGGACTATTCTACAGTCCACAGTAGATTGCCATATCTTGTTATAGAAACAAGCAGGCTACCACACATCTGTTGGTAATGACCCATGTGGATATGAATTAACATGGAAAACTATCTACCATGCTACCTCAATATATGGATTAGTAGAACATATAATCATAACAACTTTATTTTGCAGGAACATCTGGGCTTCAAGTTTGGACAGCACAGTGGTGTAGCAATTAGCATTGTCACCTCACAGCAAGAGGTTCTCCAGTTTGATTCTTGGCTGATATGCCTTCTGTGTGGTGTCTGCATGTCTTCTCTGTGTTCGTATTGGTTTCCTCCAGGTGCTACAGTTTCTTCCCACATTACCAAGGCATACTATAGGTGGATTGAACATTCTAAATTAGCACTAGTTTTGAGTGTGTGCATGCGTGTGCCTTCTGAGGAAGGTTGGGTGCCGGGCTGGCAACTCAGCACCATAAAATTCTACTGCCACCTGATCTGCAGACCAATGATCTCCTGTGATGACCCCTAATGGGAACAGCCAAAACAAGAAAAGAAGAAGAAGATCTGAGCTTCAAGTTCAGAGGCCAACAGCACACGTTACTTTACCTATTATTTTCCCATACCATTATATTAAGCAATAGTAGTAGTAGTTTATTTACAGGGCTGTAAACTTTGGTGAGGGGTTCTAATTAGTTAAGGAGATTTATTTTTAGGTGTTTTCACAGGTGCAGTATTATCAGAGACCTCCATCTTGGATATATAGCTGCCAGATATTAGGGAACTGTCCAGTTCTGATGATGATGATGGCAGCAAATCCCAGTATGTTCAGAAGTCAAAATGCCATTGTTCGACATGGGCAATGTGATGGTCCCATCCTCACCCAATTCCATTGGCACAGCTTCTATGTCTGTGCAGACCACTCCAAAAACAAAGAATGACATATAAAGACAGCATGATGTAGATCTACCCAAGAATGGGTATCATCAGCTATGGCATAATCCTCAATGGGCAATGCAATCTCCATAGAATGAGAAGAAGACACCGATGGATGACATGCTGATGACTGAGCATGTCGTGGGTATTGCCCACAATCCACAGTATGATTGCCTATGGCCACTAACCAGAATTTGTGCAGGGCCATAATACAAGACCAGGCAGACAACAATACAGGCATTGCTGAACTGATAGAAGTAATACATGCGCTGTGTGGTGACCTCAGGGACCAAATGGCTACATGCACAATGTCGTGGTAATGTAGAGTATGGAGTGTACATCCAGCAGGTGCCATCATTCACAATCACAGAGCATTCCACCCCCTCAGTATGGTGTGGACTGTGTCTGTGATCATCCTACCAGAGTGCACTCCCAGTAGTTGACAGGGACACATAATCTCTGTGCATATTGTTCCTGTGGGTGCCATGGACCTGTCTATTAGATCCTGACACAGTTCTGCAAGATCTGCTAGGGCTTTCTCCAGCATACACTCACTGAGGAATCAGCACTGCTCACCACAGCAGATTCATGCAACAATGGAAACAGCACCCTCTTCCTGGGTAGTCTAGCCTCGTCTCCCAACCTATACATGCATGTCTGATGCACAGGCAATATGTTGTTTTAACACACTGCCACAAATGCATGTTGACTGATGACACTTGGCATTGTGGCTCTCCCCTACCATCCATATAATGATAGCGATAATGATAATTGTGACCTGCCCTCTGTGGTATGTTACTTGAACAGCCTATGGCTAATACATAGTGCGGCCAATCAATGCATAGTATAGCACAGTCTTCATGTAGGTTTGCATAACTAATTTTTAATGTTGGGTATAATGCTTCATTTTGACCCATAAATAAGAGCCAGATACAGCCTCATGGCCAGATCAGTGGCACACTGTGCTTGTTTCTATGTGCATAGTATTTCACTGCAGCTGGCTTCAACACATGATCCTTACTCATACTTATTTTCCGCTGTTTAATCTGAGACTTCAAAATAGTAAAAATAAACACCACAAAGGTCCACAAATGGTTTAAAAATAATTTAATATCATACCATAAAACACTGAGCACTTTCATCTCCTAAAAGAGACTTCATCATTCTGAATGTGTCTGCCATACTGTAACCGAGTGTATATAATGATTTTGTGTCATACTGCATGGACTGCAGAGATCTGACTGCATGTGCCAGGGTCATACTGCTGCCCCAATGCACTAAGACAGCAGACGCAGGATTTCAGAATGCCAAAAAAGGGATCATGACAGTTTGACCCCAGACAATTTGATCCCAATGCAATTTGATACACTTTGATATTAAAATTTACATTTATTGTATATGAGAATGGTAACTGGACAGTTTGACACTGGATGTTTTGACCCCAATTAAATTTAATAACAGCTTTGTACAACTTAATATTTTAATCAGAAAATTTACATAGAAAATTAATATATTATTTAACATGTTCATATGTAAATGTTAATTTTTAAAATATTATTTAACATGTAAATATAATTAATTTAATTAATAGATTTTAACATGTTAACAATAAAATAAATCAGGAATTTTGCATAGGAAGTTAACATATTATTTAACATTTTAAACATTAAAATTATAAGAATTTAACATTAATAATAATATTATTTTATGTAGATTAAATGCAAATGTTTTAAACTGTTTTATATTTTATATATATATATATATATATATATATATATATATATATATATATATATATATATATATATATATATATATAGGTTCATAGGTGTGTAAAAGGGTAATGACCCTGGAACCTTTAAAAGCCTAGCCCATAGGATTACCCTAGCATCATGCCACCTGATCTTAGTTTCCAGTACCTCTGTCAAGTAGATCCACTGGAGTGATCCCCGGTATGAATTTTCTATTTCCCATCCACTCATCAAGATTTCTCTTGAAGAGGGCCAGTGAGGTTCTCTGTTTGACATGTAGGGGAAGTCTATTCCATAGCATGGGGAGCCTCTGGGTTATGAACCTATCCCTCCAGCATGTTCTGTTGATTGTGGTAATGAGGTTGAGGTGTCTGGAGCGTGTAGTGTGGAGGGACAGGGATTTCTTTAGATGTAGCATTTCTAACAGAGCTGGGTCAGATATGGCTTTGTAAGTCAAGCAGAGATTGCCTCTAAGTAGGTGATATGAGACAGAGAATAGCTGGAGTTTTTTGCGGCTGTCTATATAGGACAAGTGTTTAAGGCCTAGGATCCTCTTTGTGAGGTACTTTTGTGGCCTCTCCAGTTGCTGCAGGTGTCTATTGAGGTACATGCCAAATGGGGCATTGTACTCGATGATTGTCCTAATGAGGTAAAAGTAGAGGGAGACAATGACCTCTTTCTTCCTGGATGCAAAACCCTTAGTAATGAGATGTGCCACATAGAAGGACTTTCTGACCACAGTGGCAGTGTGGTGGTCAAAAGAGATGTTGCTGTCAACCTGTGTACCCAGATCTCTTATAACACCTTCTGTGTTCAGTGGACTACCATCAATGTGTTACTTCATGAGAACTGTTTTTTTCCCCAAAGGGGATGACGATACATTTTTTGGCATTGAGCTTAAGGTCATGGTTCTAACACCAGTCATTGGTCTCAGTGAGGCCTTTCTGTAGGATGTCAGCATCACTTAGGGAGTTAATAATGGCTCCCAACTTGCAATTGTCTGCAAACTTTGTCAGCCAGAGTCCCTTCATGTTGGCCTGGACTTCTTAGAATTAGATACCAAACAGGAGAGGACCCAGGACTGATCGTTGTGGGACTCCACTCATGACTGGTCAGGAGTCTGACTTGGAGTCAGCTACTTTCACACTGTGAGTTCTATCTATGAGCCAGTTTACAACCCACCTAGTGATATAGGGGTTGATGCCTAGCTTAGTGAGTTTTTCTATGATTCCTGAGTGGGGAATGGTATCAAAGGCTGTATGAACCACCTTGTCTTCATCCACAGCTCTGGAGACTGACTCAAAGAAGTCGAGCAAGTTGAGCAGGCATGATCTCCCCTTCACAAAACCAAACTGTGTGGGATCCAGAGTTTGGAGATTCCCTATATCCTTGTTTATTAGGTCCATGATGATGCGTTTCATAACTTTGCATATCAGACTTGTGAGGCTAATGGGGAGATAGGTCCCAGGGTCTGTAGTCGCTCCTCCTTTGTGGAGAGGGATGACTATAGCAGTGTGCCATTCAGTAGTGACAAAGCCTGAGGTGAGGCTGTGATTGAACACGGCACACAGGTGAGGTGCCAGTTCACTCTGTAGTCCATGCAGAACACAGCCAGGGATATTGTCAGATCCCATAGAAGCTGTATTCCTGGCCTTGGATAGTGCTGTTTTAACCTGTGCAGCAGTAATACTGGATGCCTGGCAATCTACTGGTATTGTGATTGTTCCTTTAGGGGGGGTGAGGGGGGTAAAGTTAGCACTAAGTCTGTCAGCCAGTATATTGGCAATATCTGTTGGCTCGATATAGGAGGTACCATTGTGCAGTAGCTCAGAGGAAATCTGGGTATTGCCATGGGATTCTTTACATAACTATAGAAGGCCTTGTGGTTGTCTTTACTACCCGCTGCAATTCTGTTTTTATAGCTAGCTTTAGAGGATTTGATGAGGGATCCCAACTTTTTGTTGAAGCTGATAAAGGTGTTTTTCCAGTCTTAGGACTTCACCTTATTCTGCATAAGTTTTCTTGTTCTGTTGTAGAGTTTGTTTATGGCAGGGAACCATCAGATTTGCTTCCTTTTTTTGGAGGAGAGTGTCTTGGTTCTATTGGGTATGGCAAGATCCATGCATTTGTGTACGTGTTTGTAAAGGCATTGGTATATGATTCGGCAGTCATGCAACTATTCTCAATTTGCATGGGCGCTGTGAAGTTTGCCACCTCTGTTTTTAGGATCCCAAAGTTAGCTTTGGAGAAGTTTTCATGGTGGTTACCTTTGCAGGGGGGGGGGGTGGAAGGCTGTGGATTTCGAAGATGATTAGTTTGTGGTCATATCTAACCAGGGAGGAGTTGACTACTGGTGTAGAGCAACGGTCGCCCATGTTAGTAATGACCAGGTCAAGGATGTTGCTACCTCTATTGGGGCTAAGAACGAGCTAGTCCAGGGATTTGGAATTAATGAATCCCAGGAAACGTTGGGCAAGTGTATTGGTACATGAGCAGTTTGCCCAGTTAATGGAGGGGAAATTGAAGTCGCCTAGTAAGAGAGTGCTAGGCTGGACCGTAATATTCTTCAGGGTGCTTAGGAATGTGGAGTGAGTGTCTTGGGACATGGTTGGGAACCTATAACAGGCTACGACCTGAATCGCTGTCTTACCCAATGTTAGCTGCACCTGAAGTATCTCTGATGAATTATGTTCGGCTACCAGTCAGGAGGTGTGCACATCCTTAATGAATATGGGAACACCACCACCTTTTGTAGCTACGGTCCAAGTTCTGGGGCTGAAAGGTGTGGAATGAGTTATAGCCTGGTAGTGCAGAGGTGCTTTCTGCTGCCTTGAACCAGGTCTCTGTTACAGCACAAATTTCGATGTTCTCCATTTTAAGGAGTGCTTTGAGTGAGTGCATTTTGAGATTTAGATTTCTAGTGTTGAGCAGCATGACCCTCAGATTGCATTTGTTTGTAGCTGTTATGGTGGTAATTTGGACTTTGGAACACCACCTAAAAAAGGCACTATAGGGGTGGCAAGAGCCTTGGCCAGTATCCAGAAGCTCAGGAGTGACAGATGCAGGCCATCTCTGGCAAAGCATCGAGGTCTGTCAATCATGTCATCCCAGACAGACAGATACTGGATCCCCTTAATGGGCTTATTAAAGTTAGCCCATTAAGAAACTGTGAGCAACTCCATGTAGGTACTCTAAATTTGTGCAATTGGCACAATCTCTTGCTAATGTTAGAAGTCTTTGTAGTTCCATGATTGAAACTAGCATAACTTTTTTTTGTCTGCTCAAATTGTCCGAGGTCAAAAATATTTTTATCCTTGCCGTTTTATTAGGGTCCTGCAGGTGGCAATAGTGACATATTTTTAGTGTGATGTGGTGTAATTCTAGTTTTGAACTGTTTTGCCTTTCTACAAATAAATGCATCATGGCTTGTACACTGTAAATCAATGCAAGGAATGAATGGATGTTTTTTGCTTATACAAATTGTCCCTGAATTTAAAGTTTCAGTATATTGTAGTTTTGTCAGTTGCGTGAATGGCTTGCGTATCTCAAGTTTTTTTTTTTTTTTTTTTTCTTTTTTAAGTTTAAGCTTAAAAATTGATTGTAAATGTAAGTCTTTCTTATATGAACTTTTTTTCAATTTCATCTGTTTAATTCTTTTTAAAGGTGCTTTTACTTTTCAGTTGTGGTACCGTTTTTTCTAGTTTCTAACATCAGTTCTCTATGATTGTACCACGCTAAAGATGATGACTTTGAGTAATGTCTTCATCTTTCCTATACAGGTTATAACCTATTACAAAGCTATTCAATGTGCTACAGATCTAGCTATGAAACGTGTTAATGCAAAGGTCAAAACAGCCGGAGTCAAAATGTCTGGGATAAAAATGTCCTGTCCTGCCAAAATATGACGCTTGACAATGAGACAAGCCCGTGACAGGACATTGTTATTGTAATTATCTGGGAATATTTAATAGGCATTATGAAACATAGATCCAGGACATTTCTGTTATTATCAATATGTTGTCCCTTGCTAAAATCATCATCCTGAAGTGCTGATGTAGGTCATATGTGTGCCATGTATGACAGTCCCAGATACTACCTGCATGGCGTACAGGCACATTTAATATTATACCCTGTGCATTAATCGACCAGCTGGATGCTGCTATACTGGAAACACGTACATTTAATATAGCTTCTTCCCTGCTCCCCATATGGGGCTTTTATTCAATGTGGGTGTAGTATATGGCAACCAATACCTCAGAGAAATGGGCTATGTCATAAAAAGCCTACATTTTAATTGCTATCTCATCACTGGTATGTGGAAGCCACATGTGTTCCTCCAAATGCTATAGCATGACATCAAGGAGCTGGTAAAGTATCCTTGAACCTGATGTCTGGAATACACACACAGTTACCCCACTGGACTTAAAAAGGTCCCTATAGCTCAAAAGTGTCAACAAGGATAGGTGCTCCATGCATCCCATTGGCTTGCATATGAGGGTGACACATCTGGAACAATTCCTGCATAGAGCCACTGTCCACACAATAATGGTACACAATATGTTGTGTGCAGATGGATGACTCATTGCTGGTTTAGATGATAACTGACTATCAAAAATACTAAAAGCCTATTGAATGTGCAGATTTAACTAGCGTGGCAGTTACCCTGTATATGTTTACAAGAAGTGTATCTTGTATCTCCATATTTCCTCTGCAGTCAACAACTGTGGAGATAGCAACTGCTGGAGTGAAATAATGACTTTGTAGATCACTCTGTCATACTGTTTACTCTCATTTGCATACATAATGGCCTTTACCATAATACTGTTGCTTATTACCAAGTCATTTCAGTGCCATTTGCATATTATGTAAACCATGGAATTTCGCACTCACTCCAAAAGTCTCTCTAAATTGCCCCTACTCTGCATGTGGTCCATCTTCATGCAAAACAGCCTACCAGAAAGCATTTTCTGAATCCCAACCCATGTTATCTTTCTTTCTTTCTTTTTTTTTGCAAAATCTTGAATAAAGTACACATCATTTCTTCATTGCTCATTTCTGAAAACAGAAAGACCAGTAATACCTACATAATTTCAATATAGTGTTATCTATAGATCTAACATGTAAAGAAACTATTTTTTTGCTGTATTTGCAAACAAAAAATGGTCCTAAAACCAACATCTTGTTTATCCCTTCTGCCAATATACTGTACTGTACTGTACTGCCTTTCCCCATAAGGCATAAAAATCATTCCAAAAGTAGAAGAGGCTGTCTAACCTGTCACATCTCAGTAAGATAATCAAAGTACTTAAATTCTCAAGACACAATGTGTGTCTCTGTATCAGCTTTTAAAGGTTTCACTTGAAGCTTCTCTGAATGCTTCAATTAAATCCCTAAAAGTCACTGAAACATTCAGTTACTACTATTTCTTCTTTGGAATTCTAAAGCTTACTCATTTTTCTCAAGTCTGTTTGAAGCAACATGGCAGACTTTACCATAAGGTTTATCTTAAGCCTGTGCTTCATCACAAAGTCCCACAATGTAGGTACTACTGGCATTGCCATAATTTGCTAAGCCTAATCACCTAGTCCTAACCACACCCAGCAAAATGGCAATCTGCTATATATATCTTAACCTTACACTGTTGCTACATGCCCAGTATCCCTATAGATGAATCTCATCAGGTGCTCCAATAATTTAAGGTGCAGATTGAACCAAGACATTTTTCTTAACTGCAATCACTTAGCCCATTCACCACTAGTCCCTTCATAATCTTATAATATTATATGGCTTCACACACTTCTTGGTCTATTTCTTGTCAATGCATCAGCTCCAGTATCCTTAATGCAGAAAAAAACATCAATGCTACTGACTGGATTACTAGACACCCAAAATTGAACTCCCTCAAAGATAAAGGATGCTGGCATATAAGATAGCCTAAATTGTATACCACAACTGGAAATATTACCAAATATCCCAGTTACACAGACTGCATTTCTCTTGTAGATACCAAAAATGAATCCAGGTACATGCATATTTAATCAACAATTATAATTAAATCTTTGCCATACCTGATTTATTGCTTCTTCTGTTCCTTCCAAGATTTTGCTGCCTGTGAATCTTAAATCAGGTTGCCTCCAAAGTGGCACTTTAAGGCCTTTCAGCTGTCTACTCCTCAGAATCTACACAACTCTATGAAGTGCCTGTCACATAACCTGCATATTAAGCTAACCCTGAACTAGGCTCCTAATTCGATTATTTTCCCAAAATAACCTCATGTGATTATCACTACCCATGGATTTTCACCTCTTCAGATACCAAATATGGGACATTTCTTACTTTAACACACTATTTTTCATGACAACTTATATGCTCAGCCAGTGCAAAAGATATATGTTCTTACAAAAATAATGGTTCACTGCTGAAAAACATTAGCTGTTTAAGACGTCGTATTTTTGTTTTCTACATTCTATAAAATTAGGACTTCACTGCAAAACGACAGACAGATAGTACACCTTGCCAGGTTGTTCATGGTTAAATGGGTCCCTAGGAAGGGGAATGTATCAAGGCCCCCATTCCCTGCAGCCATTCTGATGTCCCATTACATGTCTTTCTCCCCACATTACCATAAATACTGCTCAAAACTGTCAACATGCATATTTTCTTCTCTGCTTTTGAAATGAAGGCAAATATATGGATTAAATTTAAATATCAAAAACCACCAAACAAAGTATTAATATATATCACAATGAACTCCAGGAATTAGACTGCAGAAATTTTATAATATTTTATTCCAAAGCCAATGTTCTTCACTCCGATGCTCTTCACTCTAGCACCTTGACTATAACATAGCCTTTAACAGAGTACATGCATTTTTTAAAAACAGTCATCTTATATATTACCCTTTAAACAATTAAACATTTATTCAATTAACTTAAAAAAATTATTTTTTTTAAAAAGTTTATTAAACAAAACTCGTTCAATTACATTCTTTATTTATGCCTCTTGGCTATAATGTATTCAATTTCAGTATCAGGATGGATTCCTTTTTTCTTAAAACATATTTAATACTTTTCATTTAGAAATTCATCATTTACTTGTTCTAAAACTGAAACCCTTAAACTTTCCAAATTACCCTCCTCTTCTTGTTCTTTTGGCTGCTCCCGTTAGGGGTCGCCACAGCAGATCAACTGTTTCCATTTCTTCCTGTCCTCTGCATCTTGCTCTGTCACACCAACCACCTGCATGTCCTCTCTCACCACAATCCATAAACCTTATCTTAGGCCTTCCTCTTTTCCTGTTATCTGGCAGCTTCATCCTTAGCATATTTTTCCCAATATACTCTGCATCCCTCCTCAGCACATGTCCAAACTAACGTAATCTTGCCTCTCTGGCTTTGTCTCCAAACCTTCCAACCTGGGCTGACCCTCTAATATACTTATTCCTAATCCTGTCCATCCTCATCACACCCAGTGTGAATCTTAACATCTTCAACTCTGCCCAGTCAAGCTCTGACTCCTGCCTTTTTGTCAGTGCCACTGTCTCCAACCCATATAACATAGCTGGTCTCACTACCCTCTTGTATACCTTCCCTTTCACTCTTACTGGTACTTTTCTGTCACAAATCACTCCTGATAATCTTCTCCACCCACTCCATCCTGCATGTACTCTCTTCTTCACCTCTCTTCCACACTCACCATTACTCTGAACTGTTGATCCCAAGTACTTAAACTCATCCACCTTCACCAACTCTATTCCCTGCATCCTCACCATTCCTCTATCCTCCCTCTCATTCACACACGTATATTCTGTCTTAGTCCTGCTGGCCTTCATTCCTCACAGCATATCTCCATCTCTTCAGGTTCTCCTCCACCTGTTCCCTACTCTCACTACAGATCACAATGTCATCTGCAAACATCATAGTCCACGGGGACTCCTGTCTGAGCTCGTCTTTCAACCTGTCCATCACCATTGCAAATAAGAAAGGGCTCAGAGCTGATCCTTGATGTAATCCCACCTCCATCTTAAAAGCATCTGTCACTCCCGCAGACCTCACCGCTGTCACACTACCCTCGTACATATCCTGTACCACTCTTACATACTTCTCTGACACTCCCGACTTCCTCATACAATACCACAACTCCTCTCTAGGCACCCTGTCATATGCTTTCTCTGAATCCACAAAGACACAATGTAGCTCCTTCTGACCTTCTCTGTACTTCTCCATCAACACTCTCAGAGCAAACATTGCATCTGTAGTGCTCTTTCCTGGCATGAAACCATACTGCTGATCACTAATCATCACCTCCCTTCTTAACCTAGCTTCCAGTACTCTTTCCCATAACTTCATGCTGTGACTGATCAGTTTATTCCCTTTGTAGTTACTACAGCTCTGCACATTATCCTTATTCTTAAAAATCGGTACCAAAACACTTTTTCTCCATTCCTCAGGCATCCTCTCACTTTCCAAGATTTCTTTAAACAATCTAGTTAAAAACTCCACTGCCATTTCACCTAAACACCTCCATGCTTCTACAGGTATGTCATCTGGACGAACAGCCATTCCGTTCTTCATCCTCTTCATAGCTATCCTTACTTCCACTTTGCTAATCCACTGCACTTCATGATTCACTATCTGCACATCATCCAACCTTCTCTCCCCCTCATTTTCTTCATTCATCAACCCCTCAAAGTACTCTTTCCATCTGCTCAACACACTCTCCTCGCTTGTGAGTATGTTTCCCTCATTATCCTTTATCACCCTTACCTGCTGCACATCTTTACTAGCTAGGTCCCTCTGTCTAGCCAATCGGTACAGGTCCTTTTCTCCCTACTTATTGTCCAACCTTTTATACAACTCTTCCTACGCTTTATCGTTAGCCTTCACCACTTCTCTCTTTGCCATGCACCTCATCTCCTTATACTCTTGTCTACTTTCTTCATCTCTTTGACAATCCCACTTCCTCTTCGCCAAACTCTTTCTCTGTATACTCTCCTGTACTTCTTCATTCCACCACCAGGTCTCCTTGTCCTTCTTCTCTTTCCAGATGTCACACCAAGCACCTTTCTAGCCATCTCTCTTACTAGCTCTGCTTTAGTTACCCAGCTATTCAGTACCTCTTCACTGCCACCCAGTGCCTGTCTTAAATCTTCCCTGAACATCACCTCCCAATTACCCTTTTTTAGTTTTCACCATTTGATCCTTGGCACTGCCCTCACACTTATCCTCCTCTTCTTGATCACCAGTGTCATCCTACAAACCACTATCCTATGCTGCCTAACTACACTTTCCCCTGCCACCACTTTACATTCTCCAATCTCCTTCAGACTGGCTCTTCTACATAAGATGTAATACATGTGTGTGCATCTTCCTCCACTCTTGTATTTCACCCTATGCTCCTCCCTCTTGTTAAAATACGTATTCATCACAGCCATGTTCATCCTTTTCACAAAATCCACTACCATCTGACCTTCTGTATTCCTTTGCTTAACACCATACCTACCCATCACTTCCTCATCCCCTCTGTTCCCTTCACCAACATGCCCATTGAAATCTGCTCCAATCACTAGTCTCTCACCCTTGGGTACAGTCATCACCACTTCATCCAATTCACTCCAAAATTTTTCTTTCTCATCCATTGCACACCCAACTTGTGGAGCATTTGCACTAACAACATTCATCATTACACCATTAATTTCCAGCTTCATAAACATCACACTATCTGACACTCTTTTCACTTCCAAAATACTCTTAGCATACTGTTCCTTCATGATAATGCCTACTCCATTTCTCCTGCCATCCACACCATGATAAAACAATTTGAAACCGCCTCCGATACACTTAGCCTTGCTCCCCTTCCATCTGGTCTCTTGCACACACAATATACCAACCTTCCTTCGGTCCATCATATCAGCTAGCTCTCTCCCTATACCAGTCATACTGCCAACATTCAATGTTCTGACCCTCACTATCACAGTCCTAGCCTTTACCTGCCTTCGGGCATGCCTTCCCCCTCTTCTCCTCATCTGGCCAACAGTAGCCCAATTTCCGCCAGCGCCCTGTTGGCCAACAGTACTGGTGGCAGTCGTTGTTAACCCGGGCCTCGACCGATCTGATATGTATTTCTGTACTGTTGTCTGCATATATGATTGGCAAAATTTTACGCCGGATAGCATTCCTGATGCAACCCTCCCCATTTATCTGGGCTTGGGACCGGCACAAAGAAATGCACTGGCCTGTGCATCCCCAGTGGCTGGGTTAAACTTTCCAAATTACCCTGATGTTTCACATTAAAATGTTGTGTTACTGGACTAATATCCTTTTGATTTTTGATATCTATGATGTTTTCTTTAACTCTCTCATTCAAGCACCTTTTTGTCTCTCCTATATAAAACATTTGACATTCACATCTCCAAGCATACACTACACCCTTACTTTTGCATGTAAAAACTCCCTTTGTTTGAAACTTTTTACCATTAATCATGGGAAATGTGGGTACTATATGTTGACATACTGAACATTTGCCACACTTTTTCTTATCCACAATAGATACTTCCTCCATAATTTTAAGCTGTGGTCTTTTGTAAGCTCCTTTCTCTAGAAAGTATTTTATACTATGCCCTCTTTATATGAGAAATGTAATCTTACATTCTGAAGGGCAGAAACCTCTTCTTTCAGAAAGTCCCAATATTCAGATAGCAGTTTTTCTTGGGTAGCTGAAAATAAATTATACACTGACACATAAAATATTTCTTCATTTTCATCCAGACACTGTCCAGTTATCAAACTACTACCTTTTGGTTTTTCATACAGTAAAACCCTTCCTTTATGATTTATCCTTTTTAAACTTTCATTAATTATGCTGTCAGCGTAGCCCCTTTTACTAAACATTACTGCTACACTTTCAATTTCCTCTGTCCGTTCTCGTGTACCACTACATAACCTGTTTACTCTGAGTAGCTCACCATAAGGAATCGCTGTCAGAGTATGTTTGGGATGACCGCTGGTGGCATGAAACATAAAATTGGGCTGATCAAATTTTCTATGAATATGAGTTTTAATAGCTCCTATATCAAGTACTTCTAATGTAATGTCTAAATAACTAACTTTCTTCCCTGTTTGCTATCCTTCAAATTTAATAGCAAATTCATTGACATTCAAATAATTCACAAAGGCATCAACCTGTTCTTCTCCCCCCTTACAAAAATAATCAGGTCATCTATAAAGCTACAATAATCAAGTACATATAAATCATAAAACTTGCTTTTGTAAATATGATGATTTTCTAGCAAGCCCATAAATAAATTTGCATACATGGGGGCGAAAGCTGCCCCCATGGCTGTGCCTTGTTTCTGCCTATATAAAATTCCATCAAACATAAAAATATTATCAGTTAGACAAAACAGGAGCAATTCCTTGATATACTGTGTGCGTGGATAATCACCAAAAAAATGATCGATTCCTTTCTTGCCCAAATTGTGCTGGATATTAGTATATAAACTATAAACTAACTACATCTACAACTCAGAAATATACCCACTTCCCCCACTGAACTTTTTTGATTCTTTCCAAGAAGTCAGATGAATCCTTTATATAAGAGGGCAATTTAAGTACCTCTGTTGACAAAAAAGAGTGTAAAACACAGCTCAAATTATAAGTTAAATAATCTCTCGCTGACACTATTGGTAGGCCAGGTGGAAAAGACATCGTTTTATGTATTTTTGGTACGCAAAAAGATTTTGCCATTCTGTTATTATTATTTATAAATTTATTTTTGGCATCAGATGCTTTAAAATAATTTAAGCGCACTCCCTTAAATATCAATGCTTCATATTCCACCCTAGCCTGTTCGTAAATCAAAAAATCAGTAGGTGCATACACTTCTTCATTGTCTAGATGTTCCCTACACATTTTTAAATAATCATTAGAGCTCATCACCACCAACTTGCCCCCCTTATCTGCAACTTTAAATATTAACTCATCATTATGTCTCAATTGTTTTAACATTTCCCATACTTGTTTGGTCAAGTTATATTCTATATTCTTTTTGATGTGATAAAACCTTTGAATGTTCTCATTTTTAAAGGGCGGCATAAAAAAGTTATTATTAGTTAAACTGCTAATGTCTAAGAGACAGTAAACATTATTTTCCACATCAGAGTCAAATGAAAAAATGTAATCATTGCTAGATGAATATACATCAACTTTTGAATCATTAAACTGTAAATTACTATTCTTAAAAGAATAATTAATATCCACATTATTCTTAAAAAAATCCTTTCAATACAGTTTCCAAATCAGTTTAAACAAGCCCCCTTTTACTTCATGTAATCTGGGTAGGACTGAGGGAACAAACTTCAGGCCTCTATTCAAAACTGCCATTTCAGTATCATTGAATACATAACCTGATAAATTAACAACATAAGTATCCTTAAACAGATTGTCATTCAGTACCTTATTATTATGTCCACTTTCCCCTCGGTTGTTGTTGTTGTTTGCCTTTCGGCTTTTTCCCGGTAAGGAGTCACCACAGCGGAACTCTGGTCCGCTAATGACTGGCAGTAAATTTTTACGAAACGCCAATGTGCCAGCTCGACGCCCAACCTTCAACGAAGGCACACCCATTTATGCATGCATGGCTTTCAAACGCTACCTAACCGCGGGGAGGACATGAAGACTTGTTCTCTATTGTTTTCTGGCCTGTACCAAGAGTGTTTCTTGTTGTTGTTGTTTTTGTAGCCATACGAGGGACAAAAAGTTTGTCGAAAATTCTCTCTATCCTGTGGATTTGGTAAAGCTGGATAAGTCTCTCTATCCCCTTCCCATTCATCCATCGAGGAGACAGCACTCTTGCCTGAAATGCCAAGTTGTTGATGTGAGGACTCATTTTCTTTTCCTTGTTGAAATATTACTTGCCGGTGCTTCCCTTGTTGATTTGCTGTTATAACGGCCCTTTTGTGGTCATAATCATGAATGTCTCTATGTAACTTTTTTTTCTTTCGTTCCACCAACATCTTCCCATAGGCGGATAAACAATCGTTCATGCTACTTAAATATGTATCCAAATCTGATTCTGAGGACTCGTTAATTATACTAAAACAAGTCTGTTTAGTTTCTTCTATCAGCTGATCTCTCTTTAATGATGCTCTCTCCACAAAAATTGTTACCCATTCACTATTACAGCGGTGGGCTGCTGCTATCCATCTATCATAAAATACTTTTTCTTGTTCCTTGGATAAGTCAAATGGGGTGGAGGGACTCTTAATTGTACGAAGACCTTGTGGTGTAATTTTCAATTCCTGATACCTTTTAAGACTCATAATATTAAAGTATACAGCAGTCTCTTTATATATTAACTTCTCCACTTTTTTAAACAGTTTCTGAACAGCTGGTATAACTGTAGATTCATTGCTTTTGCCTATACCGGAAAAAGGATTACCCTTTAATTTTGCTCTTGCTTCCTCCCATTTTTTGAACAGAGATAGCGAAATATTGGACAAATTACTCACAGTCTTATTGGAGTTATCCACAGAAAAATTGGGTCGCTGACCCTGTGGTATACTAGATAAACCACTCACTCCTTGACTTGAGTTGTCCATAGATATATTAAGTCGCTGACCTTGTGATATGTTGATACTACCACTCGATTGTGAAAACTCCATACCCGTTTCCGAAAATAAATGGGGCAGGGAAGAAAACAAATCCCTGGACATAGAGATAACCAAAAAACACCAAACGAAGTATTAATATATATCACAATGAACTCCACCAATTAGATTGCAGAAATTTTATAATATTTTATTCCAAAATCAATGTTCTTCACTCCAATGCTCTTCACTCTAGCGCCTCGGCTATAACATAGCCTTTAACAGAGTACATGCATTTTCTAAAAACAGTCATCTTATATATTACCCTTTAGACAATTAAACAATTATTCAATTTACTTAAAAAACATATTTTTTTAAAAAAAGTTTATTAAATAAAACTCTTCGAATTACATTCTTTATTTATGCCTCTTGGCTGTAATGTAGTAAATTTCAGTATCAGGATGGATTCCTTTTATCTTAAAAAATATTTAATACTTTCTTCATCAAAACTGATTTATGGCTTCTTCTGGTCCTTCCAAGATTTTCCTGCCTGTGAGTCTTAAATCAGGTTGCCTCCAAAGGCCTCTCAGCTGTCTACTCCTCAGAATCTAAACAACTCTATGAAGTGCTTGTCACATAACCTGCATATTAAGCCAACCCTGAACTAGGCTCCTAATTCGATTATTTTCCCAAAATAACCTCATGTGATTATCACTACCCATGGATTTTCACCTCTTCAGATGCCAAATATGGGACATTTCTTACTTTAACACAATATTTTTCAGGACAACTTATATGCTCAGCCAGTGCCAAAGATATATGTTCTTACCAAAATAATGGTTCACTGCAGAAAAACATTAGCTGTTTAAGACGTCATATTTTTGTTTTCTACATTGTATAAAATTAGGACTTCACTGCAAAAAGACAGACAGATAGTACACCTCGCCAGGTTGTTCAGGGTTAAATGGGTCCCTAATAAGGGGAGTGTATCAAAGCCCCCTTCCCTGCAGCCATCCTGATGTCCCATTACATTTCTTTCTCCCCACATTACCATAAATACTGCTCAAAACTGTCAACATGCATAATATTTTCTTCTCTGCTTTTGAAATGAAGGCAAATATATGGATTAAATTTAAATATCCATTCTTGACCATGTTAGTCCCACTAGGCTACTAATGTCTATGTCTTGGTGGTATTTGTACTGCTAGGGGAAATTTGGCTAGGTCATTGGGGAACTCATTTTGATAGCTGAGGTGGATGTAAAATACCTCACAGCTGTTGCCATTAACAAAGCCATTTGGGGCCTCAGTTTATTATCTCATCCAAATGGAAACACACTCAGAAGTACAACAATACCCACCCCCCTTAAAGTGCACTGCTGTATCAGCAATCCATCTACCTGGTGTGGGAGTAGAACCCACAGCTTTCTGTATCAAAGATCCTGTTGCACTATGAACACTGTTTTGAAATTCTGCAGCACAATCACCGACAGTCTTTTGCTAAACAAAACAGTTGCACATTGAAAAAAGACTTAGCAGGAGAAGAATGAGCTTCCCTTGAAGCTCGCATTCTTTGAAAATGCCTTGAAACTTCCATTCCTTGAAAATGCATGCCAGTAGTTTAGAAGATCTTTTTCATTAAGCAGTGAAACAAAATGTATGAACTGATAAAAACAAAATTACCTATTTCAGAAAATGTCAATCAACTGTAATGACTGACTTAGCTGGTAGTTGGTGTAGAGACTTATGATTCTTGTGTCATGCAGCCAAGATGTAGGATTTGAGCTGGAACAAGCTAATTAACTAACCTGCCATCCATAAATATGGCATTTTGCATACACACAACTCTGAGTAATTGCAATGCTCAATGATTGTCTCCCAAGGAAAAGCAGCAATTCTCCAGTCCTACATGTGTGTGTGTGTGTGTGTGTGTGTGTGTGTGTGTGTGTGTGTGTGTGTGTGTGTGTGTGTGTGTTCGTGTGTGTGCTCGTGTGTGCTCGTGTGCTCGTGTGCGCGTGTGCACGCATGTGTGTGTGTGTGTGTGTGTGTGTGTGTGTGTGTGTGTGTGTGTGTGTGTGTGTGTGTGTGTGTGTGTGTGTGTGTGTGTGTGTGTGAGTGTGCATGCATTTGGCAGTACCAGTCTATGTGTGTTCCAAGATGATATCCCTATTTCATGGTTCCAATGTGCATTTAAATCAACCTGCAGTGATCATCACTTGTCTCCCAAGGGAAAGCAGCAGCTCTCTGATCCAATGTGTGTGTGTTTGGCAGCAGTTCTAGTCCATGAATGTTGCAAAAAGATGAAAGCTCCATTTCATGGTTCCGATATCTGATTAAATCATCTCACATGTTACTGTGAACACATGCACATAGAATGTGTCATTAAAAAAAGCATGGATGTAAAAATGTAAAATGTTTTGTTTTTTAATTGTTTATTTAACAAATAAATGTTGTGGCAGCCTCCAGCAGGCCCGCTCAACTCAACAGGCTCTAGGCAGCTGCCTAGGTCACCTAATGCTTGATCCAGCTGTGATTCTAGCTACAAAGAATGCCCTTTCAACTTAGACCAAATAGTGTAAGACCAACTCACTGTTCTAAAACATGATGAAGAGAGAAAGCCACTACACTAAGCCTTACATATGGCTACCTAGACCCCCTTTTTCTGGGTGTAAATAACATATGAGCTGAGACTCTCCTCCTTCTTCTTTCCCAAATGTATTTCAACAAATGCCTTTGCATTTTCCTATTATCTTTGATTGGGAGGTGTTTTATATCTACTTTATTTATTTATTTATTTATTTGAAATTTGGTAAGCAAGTACATGAACTAGTCAGTTGAACCTTTTCAACCATGATCTGGGTACCAGTGGAGCAAAGTACTCAAAAAAGAAACAAAAATGATAACAAAAGTGATAATGTATTATACATCATATGATACAAAAACTGCATATCAAAAGTAAATACACATAGAAAAGGGATAACAAAAACAATATTCAAAATATTTCAAACAATGTTGAAATATGTACAATATTTGCAATATTTAAAGGAAGGAGCACTCTTAACAGAGGGATGTCTGTATGCAGCAGTTGTATGTATTTCCAGTTGCAGTAAGTTTACAAGCCTACCGCAACTTATCCAATGTCATTCTAGTAAACGCTCCTCCAGATTTGCCTAGAAGCCATCCAGTGGTATTTCAGAATGTATTTCTTTGGGTAGTTACTGCCATGTTGCTGGGTAAGTTTAGTGAAGGCCTTTTCCTCTATATATAATCAAGTTTTTTCTAATACATTTCAACCTGTCCTGCAGAAGCTGATGTAGCCCCTTCCATATGTACACTTTAACATAAATTTGCTCTCAAAGTTTTAGGAGATTAAAAGTAACAATCTTCATTTAATTTTTCATTAATTAGACTCCAAAATATTTAGATCTATCATTAAAGCAGTGAAAAAGATGTGACAATTTTATTTCTGCCAGCTTCTAGCTTCTACACTAACAGGGAAGAGTTCAATTTTCCCTTCATTAACTTGTAAGCACAAGTAGTCTTTAAAATTTCTAGAGTTATTAAATGTTAATAAATAATGCTTAAGGTTTATGGTCAAAATAATGCAGTAATCTACAAACAGTAACACTTTACTGTCTGTACCTTCAAAATTCAAATGTGAAATGGATTATTATGTGTGCCAAGGTTTCTATTGCAATTAAGGACAAAGAAGGAGATAAATGGCACCCCTGTCAAGTTACCCTTCGGCACAATAGGAGAGGAGAGGAGTGGTAATTGCCTGCCAGTACCCTGGCCCATGGATAACAATTCAGGACTTTGATCTCCTCAATCAACTTCTTGGAAAACCACATACTCTCAATGCCACCCAAGGATATTCACAATGGACAGAGTTGATACTTCTCAAAACCCACTATGAATGCTAACCCAAGGTGTGTGTGCTCATCCGTGGTGCTTAAATACAGAAGAGTCTAGTTCTAAGGTCATCTACACTGCAACGGCCCATAAGGAAACAACCTTGGGAGCTATTTATAACTTTTGAAAGAGGGTTCTATTTTGGAAACTAAAATTCTAGCACATAACTTAACTTTGAGATTAATTAAAAAGATTGCCTTAACATTTTTCTCCTTCTTCAAGTCCTTTCCCAGTTTTGGCAGCACTTTTATAAATGAGCCAAGAGTCGAGAAGTGAGCTTCTCCAGACTGGAGCATTGTATTAAATAGGATGTCTGGTGGAGTCTTTAGCTCATTCTATAAGGTTGTATAAAAAGACACAGTAAAATTATCCGGCCCTGAGGCTTTCCTACTAGGAGTCTGCTGAATACTCTTTAAAATGTTCTCTTTTATTATAAGCATTGCTAAGCCATCTAGGTTTAACCCTTCAGATTTGGTAAATGTAAGAATAGTAACCAATCAAAAACCTCTTGCTTATTATATGATCCAAGGTCCTTTTCAGAATCTTGCAACACTTGTGAATATTCTTTTTTGTTTTGTAACCTGGACAATCTCCTTAAAGTGTGATCACAACTGCAGATGGAGTACCTCGCTGCCTTATTACCAGGGCCGAAAGGGACTGCACCTGCAGATATACTCTCGGTTATACAGGCCACATATGCCATCATATTGCAGCCAGTGGTGGGTTTTATATGGCCTAATCATTACCATTTGCACTGACATATATCTTGCATAGTCTGAGTAACAATGAGCGGCATCATGAGTACATGGCCACCCCCAGCCAATGGACAACCTATGGGTTAGTTCATCATTACTGAGTCTCCTAATCAACAAGTGGTCCCTGTGGAATATTATTATCTGCTGTTGAGTTCATAAATTGGCTTGAATATCATGCAGTTGCAAGGAATCCAGTACCATTGCTGTTTCTTGGAATATGATTTGCTTTTTAAAGCTAAAGTCTTGTCTTTATTATTGGAAATGAGCTACTTCACTCCAATGTCTCTTTCAGCACTGTAGTCATCAAAGCAGATATCATGGTAATGTTTTCTTGTGGAAAGGGAAGATACCTTGCTTTGGCCTCAGCAACATTCAGTCCCATCATAGAAAGTTAAACACAACTACATTCTTAGATAGATTCAATAGTCATTTCCTTACCACACTCAGCAATGATGGATAATGGAACAAAAGCAAAAGCCTGTAAATATAGTTCAGGAAATCACTAGCTTAAGCAAAATAGAGTTGACTCAATTAGATTCTGAGCCTGGATTATCTATTGAACTACGCAGCTATACTATTTTCCTGCCTGCTCCACCTACCCCCCCCCCCTTTTTAAACAAGAGAAAATTTAGAGTCTGATTTATGTTGGCTAGAGTATTTGGGGAGTTCAGTTATATGTCTAGATTTTGCGCACTCACCATGGGAGCTTGAGGTTCACATTTTAGTTTTAACAACTTGCATAAATGTGGAAGGTATAGAGAAACACAAGTAGAAAAAGTGATGTACTAGGATGTAGATGATCTTGTGCTGAGGTGTTAAATGTGTAGATAAAAAATATCTCCAGTGACTTTATCTCTCTTTCTCTCACTCTGCATATATGTATATATGCATATATATATATATATATATATATATATATATACATATATATATATGGGTCTACTTTGACCCATCAAAATTATGCTTTATCGAATTTTAGATAATCGAGTCCACTTTAGCGAATGTGCATTTACATGAAAATGCACTTTCTCTAATACACTACACCAAAGAATTGTAATAGATCACTGTACAGTGAGGTTACGGGGATATTCCCTTTTCCCCACTGTAGTGCGATCTCTGAATTAGTGTATATATAAGTAGCGGGGGTGTGAGGAATGCAGGGGGGGTTGCGTGTCTTCTGTTGCAGTTTGGAGTAGTGTTATTCTTGAAAGTGTGTCTTCATGTAAATGCACTTTTGCTAAACTGGACTCGGTTATCTAAAATTCGATAAAGCGTAATTTTGATGGGTCAAAGTAGATGACCCATGTATATTATATATATATATATATATATATATATATATATATATATATATATATATATATATATATATACACACACACACACACACAATAGCAGCAAATTATACAATTACACAAGCCAACCACTGAAGGTGACTACTGTAACGTAACAGAAATAAACAAATAACAATATCATCACCATGACATCAAATAAAAAAAATAATAACATGTAGAATAAAAAGATAAGCACTTTTGGGCATTCACTATGCCCTTCATCAGATCTAAAAAACTAAAACAAGCTTACAGATTTAAAAAACATATGCAGCCAATTAATTGACTGATCTCAGACAATGCCCTCTCAGGGGTGGTTTTAAAGGAATACAAGTGTGTCTGCTTGTAAATCACAAAACCACTTCATCTCAGCCTGCTCCATATAAAGCATCATATCACCACCCTTCATGTTTACTTTCACAACTTGGAGTACTATAAAATGAAAAAAAAATAGGAAGCATTCCTGGAAATATGTTTGTATAATGGATTCTTAATATCCTTTAAGCGTATATCGCTGACATGTTTTGATATCCTCTCTTTAAGTTGGCGGTTAGTATTGCCAACATAGAATGCATTGCAGAGCTGACAAAGATATATATATATATATATATATATATATCACATTTTTACTTCTGCAATCCGCATACACCTTCAAAGAATAAGTTCTACAAGTTCTCAGATGCACAAAACAATGTTGTTTGGTGATATATTTACAACAGCTACAACTCGTCTCATGGTCTCATCATTGGCCAGAATTTTCCAATTGTGTCTGATGGTCTGACACACAACCAGTATCACTGGAATATGTCAACACTATCCTTGTTTTTATGTTTGCATTATCTTTGTCCAAGGTGTTTATTCTCCCTGCCACATCCATCATAGATCTATCAGAGTAGAAGGGTTTCCCTTTGGTTTCATGTAAGTCCATCACACACTCTCATTTATCTCCCTCTCTTTGTATCCTCTTACCATCAATTCCTTTGTAAGATTCTCATTAGCCATAATAAAATCCTCATTATTAGTGTGTAAGTGTGAATTCCTCAGCATCTGCCTCTTTAACACATTCTTTTATATATATATATATATATATATATATATATATATATATATATATATATATATATATGTTTGGGGTGCATGCTACGTCGATCCAGCACGTTATTCCTACAACATTCTTTACGATGTGTAGATGTTCGAATTCCACCATCGTCCATCGATAGAAACACATCCAAAAAAATAATTCCATTGCTTGAATAATGTAAAGTGAATTTCAAAAAGGCTGTAGTTATTTCTAAATAAGCAGCAAAACCCAACAGGTCATAAACAGTACCTTTCCATAGAAAGAAAAGGTCATCCACAAATATTCTGTAACATATGATGTTGTGGAGATAACTGTTGTTCTGTAGCACATGATTATTCTCCCATTCAGCTAATATCAAACATGCATAGCTATTGGCACAGAATGTGCCCATAGCAACACCCCCTCTTTGCCAATAGATATTGCTACCAAATATGAATATATTGTTGTTCAGGACAATATCAAGTAATGTGCAAATCACGCTAATTCTATCACTGTTGTATCGCTGTGTAGTGCTGAGCTGATTTGTTATGGCATAGATACCATATTGATTCGGAATAACCATGAATAGGCTCACTATATCCTATTTACTCTTGGTCTGGACCCCCAAATCACCACTGAAAGGGGGAAGAAATTGTTTACTGATGTCACAAGGTACTGTTAAACTATGATCCTCAGCCTAGGTTTTAAATGATCCACCTGCTCAACAACTTAGTATAAACCTATGAACCTTCCCTGAGCCTCAAATTGTGTTCTGTTGAGTCAGTGTAGTATAAAATTAAAAACTGGTGAAGATTTTATTTCATGAAAAAAATAAAGTATAAACACTGTATGTCTAGATAAATACAATATTAAATATGGCAGAATCAAATCCACACCACTAAACCTCTACCCCTTACTATACCATTAGTGGATCTTATAGTAGTGGTTCAAGCACTAGCCTTCTTGTGCCTGTAATATGCAATGACCTTTACCCTGGCCTTATTAGTAATGACTTGAAGTGACTTCAGCTGACAGATATGTATGGAGTCAGGCTGTGGTGTTAACAGATGCATGCAGGATTTTACTACTTAATTATCTAGCCCTTACAGATTGTTGACTATCTACAGACCATACCAATAATTCTAACCAGTAGTCATTCCCAGGAAGCAATGGAAGCAACAGCTATCTGTCCCATTTCATATCATATAGTCTGTATAGAATATACGGTGTTGGCAGCATTACATGGTACCCTCTGTCTACAGCATAAGGGAGCTATTTAAGTCTAATTTATTTTTGGTGTACACCACGTATGTGATAATAGATTTGTATTCAACATTTTTTTTCATTGGTTCAGCTCAGGTGTAGTGTGTGTGTGTGTGTGTGTGTGTGTGTGTGTGTGTGTGTGTGTGTTATGTGTGTGCATGCATGCATGTGAGTGCATGTTCTTTTTAAGTGTGTACCTCACACATGTATATGTATCTATTGATCTATCATTTTATTTTATGTTTGTTTTTTTTCAATGGATTATGGTTGATTTTGTACCTTCAATATTTATATTGATGGTAATGACACATACTTCTCCTTTAAGTGGTCCATAGTCACTGGTTTTGAATGTGCTACTAACCGTTGCATATATATTTTCCAGAGATCTCTGAACTTGCACAGCAGGGTTTTAAATAAAAAATACCCTTAAATACAATGAATCTTTTGTGAAATTTTTTAAGAAGTAAGTGACATTATTACTGAGGTCTGACATTTCTATTTACTGAAGAGAACCTAGCAGAGGTTCAATATTTTACTCTCAGCTGGATTTGATTCTGTTACATTTTATGCTGTATTTATCTAGATGTACAGTGCCGATACTATATATTTTTTCATAAGATAAAGCCTTCACCAATTTTCAATTTTTACACTGTATTGACTCAACAGAACACAATGCGAGATGCAATATGCAAGCAAAAAGGCACAATGGGAAAATGTCTGCATGTGGTTTATCCCACAGCCAGGAGCATGTTAAGATATGACCTGATGAAACAGAGTGCCTTTACTTACTCATTGAGAGGTAATCTAGGTGCAATCTTGTCCTCACTTTCTTTGATTCTCATAAGAGCTTATTTACTGATGTGAAAAAAAAACTAGAAATAAAACATACATACTAAACATAGTTATAAGTCAAAGCAATCTAGACCGGTTCCTCACTAGTTTGCTTCCACTGCAGTTCACAAGGCTGTATGATGCAAGCGTAGCATCATATTAACATTTTATGAGTATTTTCTTTATATATACCTCACCATGTTTTATGTAATATGGCAGGACAACCGTATAGTTAGTAAAATGCCAATTAAGAGAGATATAAGCAAACGGTTCTTTGAAATGCTCACCCAGACCTGCTGTGTGACTGACACCAGGATTACCTATGGGATCATCGGTTCTTAATAATTCAAGATCACAGTACTTTTAACCAGACTTCCCAAGAATTAAAAATAGTATAAAGAAAAAACATTCAAGCTAAAAATTTCGCAGATTCCTGAGGAAGACAGACAGATCTTCACTGGTTCCTCCCTGCATATTTGTATGGTGAGCAAACTAAAATTCCGAAAATATATATTCTGTTAAACCAAAAGCAATTTAAGGGTAGAAGCATTTTAATATATGTTAACATGCACACTGCTTTTTTATTCATTCTGGACAGCTCTTTTCTGTGCTATATGATATCACGTTAGACTACTTGCTTATTAGAGATGAGGATAAGCCAACCCAGCAAATATTTCATATTCATGTTACTTGATGGCACAATTATGTTTATAAGATTTGATTTCCTGACGGCTGATTGAAGTTATTTTGTTGCATCGTTTAATTACAAATATATTCTATCTTCATTCTTTGAACTTTAAATGCATTTTGTGATATACTACATGCCTTGTTGTATGTTAATTTCTCATTGCTCCTTGTCTAGTTAAGAAGTCATTTTCATAAATATGGTTTATAGGAAATGTTTTCTTGAATTTGTCATCTGTCATATGATATACATTCCTGAATATCAGAAAAAAAGGAAACCTATATGTGTTATAATTTAGGAGTCTCTTCTTTCAAAATGTACTTTATTTTTATGGTATAAATCCTAACAATCTTGAATGAAAAAGAGCATTCTCAAATAAGCACAGTGGACTAAACACTAAAATATTTAAAGGTACATGGTGTAGACACTTTCTGCTGAAAACAGGCTTTTTTCTGATAAATTGCTGTGTTGCGTGTGCTTTGGGTCATTTGCTTCTGTGTAAGAAGTTTCACTTTGGCAACCACTTTGTTCTCTTATATCAGTGGGTGTGCATCATTCTTGCTGTGTGTATTTTTCCACTCATATAGTTAAAGAAAAACATAGATTACAAATCCAGTAAGATGTAAAGTAATTGCAACCAATAAATAAACAGGAGAATGTTTATGTATGCCTCATCTCTTTCTGAAGAGAGTTTGCCTATTATATAAATATTATTATTGGATGGTATCAGATGCAGTTTAGAAGCAACATAACCTTGCACATCTGTGATGGGCCCTTAATGAAATTAGAGCATTTCATGTCCATTTTAATTCTGGGCAAAAACCTTCTGCACTCTTCATATAGGGTCTTTATTTTCCGTATCCTTTACTTAATTTTGCTATTTTTAAACTAATATGCAGTTGTGGTAAGATGAATTCATCATTTTAACCCTTGCCAACACATCCCACAACATGTTGACATAATTCAGGGTTAAGATGACACAGTTTATCTTTGCACAAAGTAATAAATTCAAGTGAAATACATATGTTGTAGTGATATACTGTGTTATGCAATTTTATACTGAACTGGCTTCAAGAAAGCCAAATAACTAATATTACTTAATTTCTCTAAGCTTTCTACTGAAGGCATTGCATTTTTATCAGTGTATTTACTTGATGCATCTTGTCAAAATAAGAAATTGTTTTTAAAATCCTTGTCCATGGATGAAAAACATAGCCTGTATTATAGGCTCTGCAAATAACTTTTCTTGTGGAAAAACAATTCAAGTGTCATGCTTAATAGATTGTCCAGAGTTTCCTTTGTAATTTTATATTCGGATAGCGATCATTTAAACAACCATTTTTATCTGATATAGGGAAACTGACATTAATAGCTTCATTTTTGAATTTTGTATGCTACATCTGGTTTGTCAGAGAATAAAGAACAAAACTGAATGCTTTAGAATGAATTACAAACATGAAACATTTACATTTATATAATGGACTGAGTAGTCATATTATATTAGTGGTGGACAAAAAGATTTTCCTGGCTAAGGAACAAGAAATTGGTGCGATATAGAGATGGAAATGTTATGATAAAGTAGATGAATAAAGAGAGAGTTACAATCAGAAAGTATACATAGGAAGGCAGATCCAGGTTATGAGTAGAAAAGGTGAAATTCAGAAGCACCAAGAACTCTTCATTGTATCTTTATGATAAAGGACTGTATACATCTTACAGTCACACCCTTGCCTGACACAGATAATTAAAGATACAAAGTAACTCAGTTATTCTGAGAGGAGAAGCAGCTGTCACAAGCCCAGACAGAATCTACTGGATCATATGGTAGATAGAGAGATCAGGAGAGCAAAGTATATAATGAATAACTGATAGAACATTAAACATTGGGCAGGATTCACGAAGGCTTGCACGGAGTCTAAGAGTAGTGTAAGACTCCATGCAGCCTTCGCGATCCAGGAACAGCCGTAAAGTCCGTGTAAGAGACCAGCTAAAACGTCTCTTACACGGAGTGGGCGTGGATATGCTAATCACCTCACTTGCAGCAGAAAGGCATGCAAATGAGGTAGATTAGCGATCAACGAAGCCCAAAGCAGCCCGTGTAAGAGCCGATTTAGCTGCAGAAATGTACTCAGTTGACAACTGAGTACGTTTCTGCAAAAATCACAATGGAGCCATGTCAGCTCCAAATAAAGGGTGCATATGTGTCAGGCAGCATGCCAATGGCCAAATATGTGGCCATTGGCAAGGTACCCTGATGCAAATATGAAAAATAAATATTTTTTTTTTAAACGCAGCGCAGCCCCGTGCAAACGGGCTGCGCTGTATAAAACATAAAAATTAAGGTTATAAACCCACAAATGTGGGTTTTATGCAATATATGGATTTACAATACAGGGACCAGCAGAACAAAAACAGCATGGCCACCATTTAGTGGTTGCTAAGGGGGGAAGCTGAGTCTAAGAGATGTAACTAAGCATTAGTAGGCAATCTGATGTAAATGAGTGTTAGGATACTGAATTCCACTGTCACATAGCAAATGAGCACATTCTGAGTAGTGTAAGAGATACATAAGGGGGAGGAATAGAGTAGGAGGTAGGTGACATCACAGGGGGGAATGGTAGAAAGAAATGCAGTTCATTGGAGGTCAGTGTTACATGACAGATGTCAGACACATATCATGGAAAGAGGAGTGCCACAAGATAAGCATGGGAAAGTCAAGAAATGGAAGGTGTACACTGTTGCTTACACCAACGTTTCTTGCTGGGCATGCATGCGCACGCGTGAACGCCATGAGGCGCGAGTAGGGCAGTGTGCGCGCGTGTAAGGCAGACTGAGCATGTGGGAGCGTGTTGGCAGACTTGTAAGACTGTTTGCGCTGGTGTGCCCACGTTTTAACCCAAATAAGCAGATTCTGAACCGTGTAAGCATGTGTGCGCGCATGTAAGCCACTGTGAGTGTGTTTCTGCTGGTATGCGCGTTGCTCCCCCCTGAGGAAACAGAAAGGTAAAAGGAAGCAACAGAATTAGTAGGAAGCTAGCAGGGAATACTGCTGGAGCTAGCAGGTGAAAACAATTAGAAGCAGGCAATTACACAGGCAGAATAGTAGCTCAGCCAAGCACTTAAAACTCTGCAAACAGCAGTGCAAGATGTTTCTCTCAAGAGACACTGCAAGAAAGGAGTAAGCTATTAGAAGTGAAAACTGAAAAAGCTGAACTCAGAGCAGAAATGCTAGGGGCTGCCATAGCTGTCATAAGGAGACATAGGCGACTTGCTGAGGGTGGTGACAATGCAGATGGTGCCAGACTACCCACAGTGAGGAGACGGAGAAGACTGCACAGGCCCAGGGTCACCTACCATGGGTTACATGAGCTGGAGATAGTAGAGCGCTATAGAGTGGACAGAGACCTCCTGCAACAAATTGTCGAGCTGTGCAGGCCACGCCTCACACACAGAAACAACAGAGGGGAACCCATCCCAGTGGAAACCAAGGTATGTGTTGGCCTAAGAATACTAGCAACAGGTACCTTCCAGAGACCAACTGGTGATATGAGGGGGATATCACAGGCATCAGCCTCCACGGTACTGCACCAGTTCCTGGATGCCATCTCAGCATATGTCGGTGATCATGTATATTTCCCCAATGCCCGTGAGGTATTGGCCAGCAATATGCGTCTCTTCCAGCAAATAGTGGAATACCCTGAGGTAGTGGGTGCAATAGACTGCACGCACATATGCATCAAAGCACCAGCCGGTGAGCGGGGCAGGGCCTACATTAACTGCAAGGGCTTCCCCTCCATCAACTGCCAGGTCGTGTGTGATGCCCAGGGCATAATAATGAATGTGTGTGCTGGCTGCCCTGGGAGCTACCATGATTCCCATATCTGGCATTTGACGCAGCTGTACCAGACATTTGCCAATGGGGATATCCCACATGGACACCTAGTGGGGGATGCAGGTTATGCACTGGAGCTGTGGCTGATGACACCCATCAGAAACGGACACACACCTGAACAGGAATGCCATAATGAGGCACACGCACAAACATGTAATGTAATAGAGCGTGTGTTTGGGCTGTTCAAGTCACGGTTCCGGTGTCTGGACATATCTGGTGGAGCCTTGCAGTACTCACCAACTACATGTACCCAAATTGTCATGGTATGTGCTATGCTACATAATATGATCTTGCGAAAACAGCTGCAGCAGGACCAGCATAGGACCGGGCCAAACAGCCCCCCACCATTGCCAAGGCCATCACAGGCAGAGCGTGACTCGGAGGAGGAACAACCTGAGCCTGCCCCAGCAGGCAGAAGGAGGCGTGCCCAGTATGCCCTGGCATTGGCAAAGAGGCAACGCATAGCACATACACTGGCTCAGTAGGAACCCTGGGAGCAATACCCCTCTCTGACTCACTCATATAATAACAGGGATGCCTAAAATGACATAACCTGCTCTCAAACATGTACAGGGAGTGTAGTGTGTGCATCGGACAGAGGCAGCCCTGCAGCACCACCTAAGGCATGAATGCCATGTGTTAAGCAATGTAACACCATGTAGTATATGCACACTTGAGGACCCTGACTAACAGCCTACCCTCACCAAGTATGATGCCACAATATGACAATGAGATGATCAATTGCAATAATTGGCTGAAGTATTGCAGTTAGTCAAAGGGGATCCAATGTGTGCCAGCCTGGGATGACATGCTGAGCATGACATGATGCTCCACCTGCTTGGACTGGCGTGCACCTATCAGTGCAGGCCGTATGGATGCTGGCAAAGGCTGTTGTTACCCACGGCGTGCCCTGAATAGGTAAGGCTCAAAACACAAACCCACCTCCATAGGTATCACAAGGGATAAGAACCTAGATGTAATGCTACCCAATGCCAGAAGTCTAAACAGCAAGATGCATGCAGTCTAAACTCACCCAGTATGGAGAATGTTGATATCTGTGCTGTAACAGAAAACTGGGTCAAGGCTCACAACAGCACCCTAACACTACCAGGTTACACCTCATACTGTGCTGTACAGCCTCAAAACATGGAACAAGCTACAAAAGGAGGGTGACTAGCAATAATTGTCAAAGATAACTACACCCCCATGTTGGTACCACAACAAGAAGCAGCATGGACTAGCCATGGTCAAGTAACAGTGGCTAAAACTGCCTCCCAGTTTATAGCCTGCTACAGACTACCGTCCCAACACCAGGAACTGCACCTGGCCTATGTTGGAATACATGAATATATCAAGTCCTCCAAACCACATTATATTGGGTGACTGAAAATACCCAGACATAGACTGGGAGCATTATACTAGCTTCAACACTGTAGGACAAAAGTTCCTAGAATCCATAAACCAAAATGCCCAGGAACAACGTACCACTCCCACAAGAGGGGTAAGCATACTGGATGTGATAATCAGCAACATGGGTACTGGATGGCAAGATGAAAAGTGTATCCCTCACTGGTAAGACCAGACCATAGAGTAATCACACTGGATATACACATCCTGACCACAGTCCCTGGCCAGAAAACCACATTGAAAAACCTGTGTAAAGCAAAAGTGGCACTCCTCCAAACTGATGTGGAATCCATTAAAGGCCCTGTGCAGGTGCAAAATATGGGCCACACCTCAGAACCTGTTATACAGGCATTCCATGAACACTGCAAGGAATGCTTGGATTATGCAATCCTAAATTAAAACAAGACACAATGCCATACACGCAAGCATCTGGCATGGTGGACTCCAGCCATTACCAAACCATGCAAGAGAATGAGGAAGCTACTACATGATAGAGCAAACATAAAAAGGGAAGTAATCACTGATCAGTAGTATGGCAATAAAATATGTCCACACATACAATCCACTAAGGCCAGCTACAACAAGTTGAATCTGTGAATCTTGAGGCAATGTTACACTTGCCCCAAGTACACAGACAACCCTCAACTCCCCCCAAGAAATACAAATATATGTGAGAGATGCAACCATTTATCCAAACTGGAGGCTGAGCTCCCTCAACTCAGTACTTCCAAAACTAGTCAGGAGGAGAAGGTAACCGCACACACCACAAACCCAGTCCCACATAGACCTATCACAACTGCAAACCAAAGACATAAACACAGAAAAACATTCCCGGAGGCCCGAATTACAAACACACCACACCAACAGAGGCCTCCAAAGCAGACACCCAAGCAACTACAACCTCCAAACATAGCACATGCAACACATAGTACACAAAGCTGGTGTGCCAAACAGTCACAGGCCAGAAGGAGAAACAACATGCCTGATACAGTTGTAATAGGTGACTCCATAGTGAGACACGCTGCTGTCCCACTCATCAGACTGAACAAGGGAAAGGGTACAGTAAGCTGCATGTAGGCTGCTACAATACGCCACATAACACAAGTATGCAGGTCACCCCAAAGCAAGTAGAAATATGATGCAGTCATAGTCCATGCTGGTGTGAATGACCTGAGATGTACCTCCCCGGACTACATGAAAAGAGACATAGATGAGCTCTCCGATTATCTAGTCCAGGCCGGTCTGACATTGACCATTTGCAGCATCCTACCCTCACCAAGAATGATGCCACAGTACAAACACAGAATGATCAGCTTTAACAAGTGGCACAATTACTGGTGTCATTCCAAGGGGATCCAATGTCTGTCTGCTTGGGATGTCATGCTTGACAAGCCACGCTGCTATTCCAGGGATGGCTTGCACCTGTTACCCCTGGGCGTCTGGATATTGGATAAGGCTTTTGCCACCTCCATAGAGCCTTTCATAGTCAAGGCTGAAAAGACTAACCCACCACCCTTGAAAACATAAGTGGAAAGAAACATAAGGGTAATGCTGACCAATGCCAGACGTGTAAACCTCAATATGCATGCTCCCGAAACCCTCCCCAGTATGGAGAACATTGATGTCTGTGCAGTGACAGAAACCTGCTGCAAGCCTCCTGACAGCACACCAGCACTACCAGGTTATACCACATATCATGCGTTATGGCCCCAAAACCTGGACCAAAACATAAAAGGAGGGTGAGTATCTATATTCAGCACAGACACCCATATGTCCAGGTAACTGACAATGCACAAAGCATTGGAGTCCACCAATGTGCAACTAACCGTAGGCAAGACTGCTGTACAGTCTGTAGCATGCTACAGACCACACTCTCACACACAGGAACCCCACCCAGCCATCCTGAAGACACTGGACAGTATGAATGCCCCACCAAATACCAAACAAGGTACTCACAAATTACCACGTAGGTGGTAAACCATTATGTATGGAAGGAGTAATCAGGGACCTAGGGACACAAGTGGACAGTAGCCTGTTATGTGACACTCACATTGCCAATGTGGCTAGGAAGACTGTCTATATTGGACACCGTATCATGAAAGGATTCACATCTACGTCAACAGAGGTCATTGTGCCCCTATACTGTTCTCTTATCAGACCCATAATCTAGTACAATGCCTCATTTGGGATGTACCTTACCTGACACCTGCAGCAGTTAGAAAGACCTCAAAGGTACCTCACCAAGAGGATAAAGGGTCTCAAATATATGTCATATGCTGCCTGGCTGTAGACACACCAGCTGAATGCAGTCACATACTGCCTACACAGAGGCATTTTATGTCTGTTGTACAAGGCCATGTCCAACACAGGAGTAATGGACATGCTCCACCCCAGAAAACTCAAAGCCATCGGAGCTGTGAGAGTGAGAGATGTCAACCTCAACACATAATGAAATAGGATGTGCTGGAGGGACAGATACATAACCCAGAGGCTCCCCACACCCTGGAACAGAATCCCACTCCATGTTAGGCAGAGCCCCTCACTGACACTCTTCAACAGGAATCTTGCCAAGTGGATGGATGATCGTAGATGTACACTGGGGGTCTTCACTGTGTCACGTCCAGACAGAGGCACAGTAAAGTAAATCGTAAATGGCCATAATATTCACATAGCAAGGGGTGGCAAAAGCCACACACACTCTGGCTAGGCTTACAAATGCCCTAGGGTGGATAGCCTAGTATGAATCTATGAAGATACAAATTGTACAGGACACTAAGGATAATCCCAAGGCTTCCTCAACTGATGGTAGGAACCATGTTGGGAATTCACAGATATGCTCTGAATCACACAAATATTACAAACAACATACCAAACACACACACATATTGCCAACATACAACCTGACAGGTGCAGTGCAAACCCCCCCCCCCCAGAATGCAAAATATCTATCCCAGCAGACTGCTGGGCCCCTGACATTGCAGATGCTGAGGTAACAGCCAGCATCTACAAAGCAAAACGCACAGCAGCAATGGTATGAGATGGTGTCCTGGGCTGAGTCCAACATGGACTCCAAGAAGAATGGAATGCCAAATCACACTACTGCTCAATGTCAACCTTACCACAGGATATGTACCCAAAGAGCAGTGTACAACAACAGTGGTCCTTCTCAACAAAGGTGTTGCCTGAATGGATACTGCAAACTACCACCCCAGAATCCTGAGAAGCTTGGTCTGCACAGCTATGGAAAGGATCAGCATGTACCGCAGACATAAAGATATTGGGGATCTACTGACACTGGACCCTACCCAGTGTGGCTTTCTTAAGTGCAGATCCTGCCCCTAAACATGTTTGACTCATTTGAAACAGTCATTAAGGTCATTGATGAGGGCAATGTGGTCCACACAGCGTAGCTGGACCTTGCAAAGGCTTCCATACAATACCCTACGTGTTCATTATAGATATGCTCACCAGCTTAAATATAAACCCCTATGTCAGTAGAGGGGTTGCAAACCAGACCAAGGACAGAACTGACATGGTCAGACATGCTGCAGCCATGTCAGACTACAAACCAGATATAACTGGCATCCCACAAGGCTTGGTCCTGGGACCTCCCTTGTTTGGTATATATGTCCCATAGGTACAGGCCAACATGGAAGGACTGTGTCTGAACATGTTTGCAGAGGACTACAAACTGCCCACTATATCTGACCCTCCAGCTGACACAAGCATCCCACAAAAGGGTCACATAGAAATAGACAACTGGTGCCATAGCCATGTCAGCAAGCTAATTGCAGAAAAGTGTATAGTCAACCCCCGTGGATATACAGTAAGTGCCCACCAATTACCACATAGCTGTTAACCCATTACATACTTAACATGTAATGAGAGACCTGGGGACACAATGTGATAGATATCCTGCATTGGACAAACATGTGGCTGTAGTGTTTACAGAAACATAGCATATACCCACCTAATCATGAAGGTTGTCAGATCTAGATAAGGGGAGGTCATTGTGGCTCTGCAGTCATCCTTCATCAGCGTTACAATTGACTGCAATAGCCCCTGTGGGATGTACCTCAGCAGACACCTCCATCAACTGTAAAGTCCCCAACAGTACCTCACCAGGAGTATCAAAGAGCTTGAACAGATGCCATGTGTTGCCTGATTAAACAAACTGCAGCTCCACACACTGCCATACTGCCCACCCAGAGGCAAGCTGTGCCTGATGTATAAAGCCATGTCCAAGCTGGAATCAATGAACATGCTGCACCTTGTACAATCTGAATGGCAGTTAGCTATGCACATGAGAGACCTGGACCCCAGCACTGACATACATAGGACAAGCTGTACTGCATGATCCATAACACAGAAGCCACCCCCACTCATGAGTAAACTCCCAGTACAGGTTATCCATAGAGTCACTCATCGATTCTCCTCAAGAGGAATCTTGATGAGTGGATGGGAGATGGTAGGTTTACCCGGGTATCACTGTTATGTCACAGGTAGATGGCGGCACAGTATACTAACCATGACATATGTCATGGCAAACTCCACTTACAATGTGTGTCAAAGGACAAACACACTCTCCGACTAGCATTAGAAATGGCCTAGGGCACATCACTAGTGTTTTCCAATGTACACCTATGTTGTGGAATACACTACCAATGTTGGACAAGCCTGGTTTAAGTAGTTCATATCTGAACATAATGCAACATGGTCAGATGTGCACAACTGGCCCCTAACCAGGCTGTTGTGCTCACTATGGAAATGTAAAGCAGGTATAGGACTAAAGCCCAGGATACTGTCCACCACAGTGAAAGTACTGAACCAGTACACTATACGGTACTACAGTGTTAGGTCAGTATGAAAGGATGTTGACAACTGTATGCAAAGTATCCCATGCAAACCCTGCAGGCACAGTATAATCCCTGTTGTGTTCACACACAAAGCAGTTGGACAGTAACTACACAACATGACACACAACACACAACCATAAACGGGAGATATTGAAGTTCACACTCATCCACAAATGTGGTGGGCTGCAGAGTTCAACATATGGAAAGCTCACACTGGGCATGCTCGCACACATTGATAAATGAGACATATGTCAGACAACATGCCATGGGAAGGCTGAACTGGGCATGCTCACACACTTGGCCAAATCTCAGTTTAGCAGTTGGCCACACATATCTGGTATTTGTACGTGTTATTCCAGGAACCAACCACATTACACAATCTGCCCAGCGCACACAGTTAAATGACTACAGAGACATACGTGATATAGTGGATCCCTCCCATATGCAAACATCTTCCACAGATACACAAGTTGTTCATACAAACAGGGAATGCTATGGCAATAAAGACCTGAAAACAGTCTATCAGCAACAAATAGTGTGCATCTGACAATTAAACATATGGGTGTAGAGATCAACACTAGGCTGTTTGCCCTAGGGAATGACAGCTTAGCCAGAGTGTGCTTGGTGTCTGCCTCCCCAGTACAGTAGGCTACTGTGCCACTGTAAAGTAGGTCACATAAGGCACCGTGTGAGGCTAGTGTGCTGTGCCTCTGTCAAGCAGGGACACAGTGGAGATCCCAGGGTTTGAATTTGCTAAGCCACATCCATGTTGTTGGTGTGTGCTGGAAGAGGGTTGCTGAGGACCTCTAACAGTAAGTGGGTGTCAATAACAGACTGAGGGGAGCCTTATCTGCATTGTCTGAACAATTTCACTGTCAACACTGTGTCGTGATGATTATGAGGGAATGAAGTGTCGTGCCGGTACTGTTCAGAGATGTCCTCCCTCTGTGGGCTACTGCTCTGCAATGTATTAGCTCACTCTGTCTGTTGGACAGCTCATATATGGCTGGTGTACACCTGACAGGTGTCCTGTTTTGGAGCAGTCATGTGTATATTTGGGATAGCATGATCAATGCAAACCTTCCACATGTTCATAGAATGCAATTGTCAGGGATTATGCAGAGTGGCCTGTATACTCCCCCAGCATGGGTCCTTTGAAGTCTTCCACCCCAGTCTTCACAAGTGTAAAGTCTGCTTTTGATAAATACAGTTTGTTTGCAGTGACAACCTTGCCTGGGGGTGGGGATGGGATATGGATGTCCAGGGAAAGGTGGGTATGGTCAGATATCAACAATGGTGGTCTACCTCTGGTGTGGAACAGTGAGTACCCATGTTGCAGATGGTCAGGTGCAATATGTATTCCCCCTTGTGGCTGTGGTGAGTGGTTCTGCCATAGCACATGGACTCACAAATTGTAATGGCTGTAGGGTAATGTTGTAGAGGCCTGAGTAGTTCCCACACACAATATGCCTGTACCTAACATTAACAACTGGAATGGTGTATGTGAACACCTGCATATCTTGGCACTGTTCCCAGGGAAGCAAAGTGTGTGTCCTGGATGTGGGACGGGTGGTCTGGACTGGTTATGTTGTGTGTTACAGGTCCTGTGGTCACGAAGCATGGTATAGAACATAACCTGCCAGTGTGATGTGCATATCTGACCCTGAAGTAGGTGGCTGCAAATGCATATATATTCTATCCCCCACCTGACAGGTAGTACTAGATGTACATACCTCTGTAGAAATAATGATGTCAGCACCCTATAAATACTGCAGGTGCAGAACAAATGCCCAATAATTCAGATAGTGTGCTCTGTTAATGCGTCTCTCTCAAGTGTCATAATATAGTTAGGTAGGGGTTTGAATCCTGCAAATGCTCAGTGTGTGTGGGTGAGCGAGGTCGGTGTGTGTGCAAGTCTGTATGAAAGCAATGTCCCTTTTGGCAACTAGGAGAACACACTACAGGATGCACATTCCCCTTTCTAAACACTGATGATGTCAGCACCCTATAACTACAGCAGGAGAAGGGAAACCTCCCAGTAATGTGAATAGCGGGCTCTGCTAATGCTTGCGTCTCGAGTGTTATAACATAGTTAGGTAGGGGTTGAAATCCTACAAATGCCCAGTGCGTGGGGAAGGGGTTAGTGTGTGTGCAAGTCTGTATTAAAGAAATGTCCCTTTTGGCAACTAGGAGAACACACTACAGGATGCACATTTCCCTTTCTAAACACTGATGATGTCAGCACCCTATAACTACAGCAGGAGAATTGACCCCTCCCAGTAATGCGAATAGCGTGCTCTGCAAATGCATCCGTCTCGAGTGTCATAACATAGTTAGGTAGGGGTTTGAATCCTGCAAATGCTCAGTGTGTGTGGAGGGGGGTTAGTGTGTGTGCAATTCTGCATGAAAAAAATGTCCCTTTTGGCAACTAGGAGAACACTCTACAGGATGCACATTCCCCTTTCTAAACACTGATGATGTCAGCACCCTATAAGTACAGCAGGAGAAGGGAAACCTCTCAGTAATGCAAATAGCGTGCTCCGCTAATGCATCCATCTTGAGTGTCATAACATAGTTAGATAGGGGTTTGAATCCTGCAAATGCCCAGCGTGTATGGAAGGGGTTTAGTGTGTGTGCAAGTCTGTATGAAAGCAATGTCCCTTTTGGCAACTAGGAGAACACACTACAGGATGCACATTCCCCTTTCTAAACACTGATGATGACAGCACGCTATAAGTACAGCAGGAGAAGGAAAACTTCCCAGTAATGCGAACAGCGTGCTCTGCTAATGCGTCTATCTTGAGTGTCATAACATAATTAAGTAGGGGTTTGAATCTTGCAAATGCTCAGTGTGCGTGGAAGGGGGTTAATGTGTGTGCAATTCTGTATACAAAAAATGTCCCTTTTAGCAACTAGGAGAACACACTACAGGATGCACATTTCCCTTTCTAAACACTGATGATGTCAGCATCCTATAAGTACAGCAGGAGAAGAGAAACCTCCCAGTAATGTGAATAGCGTGCTCTGCTAAAGTGTCCATCTTGAGTGTTAAAACATAGTTAGGTAGAGGCTTGAATTCTACAAATGGCAAGTGTGTGTGGAGGGGTGGAAGTAGTTTGTGTGCAATTACGTGTGAGAGAACTGACCATTTTGCCAACCAGTACAACACACCAGCTGCTGCATATTCCAATCTCTACACAGAGATGATGTCAGCACCCTACAAGTACAGTGGAAGAGGGCAAATCTCCTATTAATGCAAATAGCACGCTCTGCTACTGTGTCTCTCACTACTGTCATAGCACAGTTAGTTATGGCTTTGAATTCCACACATGCCACGTGTGTTTTTGTCACACAGAATGCCCATGTGTGTGGATTGTTGTTCACAATAATGCATGACATCAATTAAACCAGTAATGGCAATGGACACAGATGATGTATGTGTGTGCCAAATACACATATGTACCTGTGACCTTCAACAGTTACCATGTCTGATGCCTGCCACATGTGAATACATGGTATTTGCACTGGATAACATTATGACTGTGGTCTTCTGTGCGGGTGCTGCATGTGGTATGTGTACATACAGTGTGAGATGTAGATGGTATCATCCTAGCAGCGAGGGATACACATCTGGTCTGGGGCATATAGTCTACATGTTGTTGATGAACAGGTGCTGCATGTTTTCACCTGTTGTGGGAGTGGTAACAAGTTGTTCCATAGCAATTCAGTGACTACATGCTAGGAACCTTTCAGCTAGGGTGTTGTAGCTACAGTAATTCATCAGCATTCAGTAATACATCAGCATTCCTGGTGAGGGTATGATGCCAACCAAGGTCAGGGTCATACCAGCCTGTGCCACATGCTCAGAGAGCCCTTCCATGTTCCCTATCATGTAGTCCAGGGAGATACATCACAGGTCAGCCATAGTGGCATGGACAATGACTGAGTCATATGTGTCCATGCCTCTGACTGACCTGTATGCTTGTGTTATGTGGTGGACCATAGTGCCCCACGGGCATATCACTGTGACCTTCACCTTGTCCAGTCTGGTGAGCGTGACCTCACTGTACCTGACAATAAAGGTACCTAACACAACTGTAGCAGGTGTGTTGTCTAGCCGTACAGGCTTTGACTGTTTGACACACAGGATTTGTGTGCTATGTGTTATGCGTGCAGTGTTCTGGCATAACGTATGCCTGTGTGCCAGCTGCAGAGGTGTCTGCCGCTCAGGCAGGATGCTATTCTTAGGCTCCACGAATGGCCCAGTGTGTTCACGTGTTTGTATTGCTGTCAGTGTAGGTCTACATCAGACTGGTATTGTAGTCACTGTAGTATTTCATGCCACCTGACAGGTTATGCCAGTACTGGGTTCAGAGTGCTTAGTCCCCAGTTTGGCTATGTGGTTGCATCTCATACATGTGTTGTACGTCCATGTGTAGGGGAGAGGGTTGACTGTGTACATGTGGCAGCAGTGACATTGCCACATGACCCACATATTCCACAGCTGTACCATAGAGGTGACTAACAAGTGACCTTTGCACATGCTACCATAGTATTGTGATTGCCATGGTGATTAACAGCACATAGGGCCAATGGGGAACAAGGTACATAGGTTCATAGGTTTATAGGTTCATAGGTTCATACTAGGCTATCTGCCCTATGGCATTTATAAACCTAGCCAGAATGCGTTTGGATTTCGCCACCCATTGTAAATTTATCTTGCTATGCCCTTTTTCAAGGTTAGTATACTGTGCCTCTGTCTAACAGTGACACAGAAGTGATACCCGGGGTAAACCTCCGATGTCCCATCCACTCATTAAGATTCCTCTTGAAGAGAGTCAATGAGGGACTCTGCCTAACCTGGAATGGGATTTTATTCCAGAGTGAAGGGAGCCTCTGGGTTATGAATCTGTCCCTCCAGCATGTCCTATTTATTTCAGTGCTGATGTTCAAGTCTCTCGAGCGCGTAGCTCGATGGGATTTGGATATTCTGAGGTGCAGCATGCCCATTAATTCCAGGTTGGACATGGCTTTATACGTCAGGCACAAATCGCCTCTGAACAGGTGGTATGCCACTGAGTAGAGCTGGAGTTTCTTTAACCGGTCAGTATATGGCATCTGTTTGAGCCCTTTGATCCTCTTGGTGAGGTACTTTTGGGGTCTTTCCAGTTGCTGCAGGTGTCTGGTAAGGTACATCCCAACAGGGGCATTGTACTCAATTATGGGCCTGATGAGGGATGAGTAAAGAGGTACGATGACCTCCCCTGATCTAGATGTGAATCCCTTCATGATGAGGTGGGCTATATAAAATGTTTTTCTAACCACTTTGGCCACGTGGTTGTCAAATGAGAGATTGCTATCAACTTGGGTCCCCAGGTCCCTAATTACTTCTTCTGTACTTAATGGATTACCACCTATGTGGTCCTTTGTGGGCACTTTGTTTTTGCCAAAGGGGATGACTATACACTTGTTGGCATTCAGCTTGAGGCCATGGCTCTGGCACAAGTTGTCTGTTTCTATGAGGCCCTTTTGGAGGATGCTTGTGTTGGCTGGAGAGTTGATTATGGCGGCCAATTTTCAGTCATCTGCGAATTTGGTCAGCCACAGTCCTTCCGTGTTAGCCTGTACCTCCGAGAAATATATACCGAACAAGAGAGGTCCCAGGACTGAGCCTTGTGGGACACCACTTGTAACTGCTTTGGAGTCTGACATGGCTCCAGCGATTCTAACCATGTGGGTTCTGTCCTTGAGCCAGTGTGCAATCCATCTAGTGACATAGGGATTTATATTTAAGCTGGTGAGCTTCTCTAGAATGCCCGAGTGGGGGTTTGTATCGAAGACTTTTTCGAGATCCAGGTAGGCTGTGTGGACCACCTTCCCCTCGTCAATGGCCTTGGTGACTGTTTCAAAGAAATCAACCAGATTTAAGAGGCAGGATCTACCCTTAACAAAGCCAGACTGGGTATGATCCAGTGTCTGTAGGTCCCCAATATCTTTATTTATGGGGTCCATGATGATTCTTTCCATAGCTTTGCAGACCAAGCTAGTCAGGCTTATGGGGCGATAGTGTCCAGGATCCGTTGAGGCACCACCTTTATGGAGAGGGACCACTGTTGCTGTACGCCACTCTTTGGCCACATATCCTGTAGTAAGGCTGGGATTGAACAGTAGTTTTATCTTTGGGTGTAGCTCTTCTTGGAGTTCATGTAGGACACAGCCCGGGACACCGTCTGGTCCCATTGATGCTGTGTTTTCTGCTTTGGAGAGGGCGGCTCTTACCTGAGCATCTGAGATGTCAGGGGGGCAGCACTGTGCTGGGATAAATATTTGCCCTTTTGGTGTGGAGGGGGGGGAGTTCGCGCTGAACCTGTCAGCTAGGATGTTGGCAATGTCTGTGGGTTTGGTGTTTCTTTTGACATTTTGGACTACTTCTGAGCATATCTGGGAATTACCACCCAGGTTCCTAACATAACTAAAGAAAGCCTTGTGATTATCCTTAGTGTCCTGTGCAATTTTCTCTCGAAGCTCTCCTTAGACAATTTTATGTGTGCCCGTAGTTTTTGCTAATACTGATCAGTGATGCCTTCCCTTTTTGGGATTTTGCTGTATCATTTAGTAGTTTCCTCCTTCTATTGTATAGTTTGTTTATGGCTGGGGTCCACCAGACAGGACGTCTTCCTTTGGAGGATTGGGTCTTGGTTTTATTTGGGATCGCATGATCCATGCATTCCTGAAGGTGTCCATAGAATGAGTTTATAGAGGAATCTGCGGTCTGGGCCGTATTTTCCACAGGCCCGGGGGCTTTGAAGGTTTCCACCTCGGTTTTGAGGAGTGTGAATTTGCTTTAGAGAAGTTGTTCACTGTGGTTTTCTGGGCAGGGGGTGGGGTCGGGATGTGAATATCCAGTGAGATTATTTTATGGTCTGATCTTACCAGTGAGGCATACACTTCTGGTCTGGAGCATAGAGTCCCCATGTTGGTGATGACCAGGTCCAGTATGTTTTCCCCTCTTGTGGGAGTGGTAACAAGTTGTTCCATAGCATTTGAGTTCATAAATTCTAGGAATCTTTGGGCTAGGGTGTTGGAGCTAGAGTCATGCTCCCAGTCTATGTTTGTGTAGTTGAAGTCGCCCAATATAATGGTGTTTGGAGAGACCTTCATATTTTCCACTGTTCTCAGGAAGGCCGAGTGTGGTTCTTGGGTTTGGGAGGGTGGTCTGTAGCAGGCTATAACCTGGAAGGCAGTTTTATCCACTGTTAGTTGCACATGGATAGTCTGTGATGCTTGGTGCTTTGCCACCAACCTGGAGGTGTGGGTATCTTTGATGAATATCGATACTCCCCCTCCTTTTGTGGATCGGTCCAAGTTTTGGGGCTGAAAAGCATGGTATGAGGTATAACCTGGTAGTGCTGGGGTGCTCTCGATAGCCCTGAACCAGGTATCTGTTACTGCACAGATATCGATGTTCTCCATGCTAAGGAGAGTTTCAAGTGCGTGCATCTTGAGGTTTTGACTTCTGGCGTTGAGTAGCATTACTCTTAGTTTCTTATCCCTTGTGATACCTATGGAGGTGGGTTTGTCTTTTGAGCCTTGCCTAACAAAGGCACTATGGGGGTAGGAAGAGCCTTTGCCAATATCCAAAAGCCCAGGGGTGACAGGTGCAAGCCATCCCTAGCGAAGCAGGTGGTTCAACAGAGGGTGAGTATGTGAGGATGTAGTGCCTGTGATTAGTTAGCAGTGGCATATATGACTGCTCACATGGACAAATGCCAGGTAAGTCATATGCAATGTGTCACAGGCAACATACATGTGAACAGGACAAACAGTGACGTTCTGTCAAGTGAGACATGGACATACATATAGTAAGCTATGCAGATGTCACTAGGAGTCCACAGAAGCTCTGTAACTCTGCATTGCAGGTGGGATCAGTATTCCAGGGTAACTGCAAGCAAACATGCATGCAAACAAAGCTACAGTAAGCAGGGCTGCATGTAGTCCATTGTACAACAAACAAGCTGTACCACTTCCAGTAGGTAACACTGCAAATATGCAGGCACTATGCACATGTACATGGAAATGCACAGGTCAGATGGCTAGGGTCCAGTCTCAGCGCACACAAGTGTACAGACCATGTACCGTCAGGATGTACAATAACTGGATGGAAACCCATGTGCTCATACCTGCAGTAATACACATGTCAAATAACAGACACTGAGCCTTCACTCAGTGGTTCCATACTTAGTAGGATGTATGCTACCTGGCCTGCCACCAAAGTATCCCTGACATGTATGGGGACTCTCCCTCCTGTGACAGTTAGTTTTGTATGTTGGGGCTGTCTAGCATGGTATGAGATGTGAGCTTGCAGTGCTAGGGTGCTCCTATGTGTCCTGTACCAGTCGTGTAGTACTGCACACATATCAACATCCTCAAACATCCGCATTGCAGAGTCCAGTGTGGGCAACATGCCACTTGCAGTTTACATGTCCATCATTGCGTATTAATACTTTCATTACCTTATCCCATGTGCTACCTATGTATGTAGCCTTCTGTTGACATCCTTACCACCAGTATGCCAACATGTGCAGATGATACACTATGGTACTTACCATGGGTGTAGACAACAGTACATGACAATCATACCCTTACTGCATCAGGCATACTGTGATATACCCACAATTATATCAGCACACTGTACTGTTAACAACATGATACTATTACTACATGTCTATGTAGTCACCCTGTGCATCAGCAACATGTTAACCTGTACCTGCACTGATGTTACAGATTGCAGGAGGTGGCACAGTTTCATCATATGCACAGGGTGTGAACTTGGTATGCCTGAGTCAGCCACCGATACCACCAATTGACATGTATGTGTATGTGTGTTGGTGAGGGACAGCAGTACAAGGTGGGGCAATGTTGATGCAGTGTGTGTGTGTATGCAGTAGCCCTAGGTGTTGTCAATTCGCATGTGTGTATGGATGCACACAGTTCCACCTCATGGTTGCCATATACTGGTGTTTGTGGACAGCCACAGACTGTACCTGCCAGGTCATACAGATCAGTGTCTCTGGCCACGGACACGGTACCTGTGCCTTGCAGGGGTGCTACAGACCGTATCCGGTACCAACCCAGACTGGGTACTGTCATCAGAAGCAGGTGTTTGTTGACTGGACACAGATCCCTGTCGGGCCTGGCCAGAGCCACGTGCACGTGGTCTCCTGGGGCGGTCTGATGACAGCACAGACCCAGCATTGCTGGGGGTGCTGCTGGCACTATGGGGCCGGCCGCAGCCCTGTTGTCATCCGCGATGACTGCCAGCTGCTGCTGTTGCTGGCATGCACCCACGTCGACGCCTCAACCATCCACCATCACCCTGGCTCATGGACATGTAGTTGTGGAACTGGTCTAATATGTCCCCACAACGTCTGTCTATGACATCGGTGAAATTACGGATGGCAGCCGCAATGTCACGCATACCGTCAGTCATGGCTGTGCGACATGCTGTCAGCTCCCTCAGACCCTGTCTGGTGTACCATTCCATACGTGACTGTGCCTGCATGACAGCCCAAAACATAGCTGAGGTTGTAAGACCTCTGTGGGCACGTCTGACAGGGGCAGTACGCCCATGGATGCTCCCACGAAAACCCCTGGTACCATCTCAGGGCCATGCCCATGGCTGCTGTGTGGGGACGCATGTGCCACAGATACCACATTACCCTGGTCAATGCCCACTGTATGCTGTCCATCACCTAGGGACATTGGTGACAAAGGGTGTATTGGCAGGATAACTGTGCGCATTGATGGGGTTGACAGCTGTGTACTGTCAATCGGCTGACCAATGATGGACCCTGGCATACCTTCCTGTGCCATTACACAGATGTCATCATTATCAGTACCTATGGCACCTGATTCAGGTTCCCTGCTGCATGACACCAGAGCAGCACCAGAACCTGTTGGAGGGATACAGGAAACACAGTTTACAATGTCTACACAATATTACCAGTGATGCACACATCCACACATGCACTGGTCCACACATGCACACATGCACACATGCACACATGCACAGGTGCACACATGCACACATGCACAGGTGCACACATGCACACATGCACACATGCGCATGTGCACACATGCACACATGCACAGGTGCACACATGTACACATGCACATGTGCACACGTACACATGTACACAGTTGCACACAGTTGTACACTACTTAGTATGCGAGATATCAACACACAGACACAGACACACCTGCATGCATACAGAGAGCACTACTCAGTGAGCCTAATATTACTATTACTATCAAGACTATTAAAGGTATTGTTAATACACACTCACCAGCATGGATAGGCTGCATTGCTGTTACACCAGAGGGACCTGCAGAAGTGAGGAAACTAATGTCAGTGGGCACAACTGTGCCATTGTTACTGAGTATGATACAGGTCAGTAGTACAACAGTCGCCTTTCACAGGTCAGCTGCTGATAATGAGGATATCACACTTGCACATTAAATACTATGATGACAGCTACAACCCAAGGACACACCTCACACATGCATTAACTACCAGTGTACACAACAGTCAACTATACATATGGCATATTACCTGCACGCTCATAGTCTTGCTGCTGCGTGGCTCCAGCTTCCATCATAATGCATGTCTGCTGCTGTTGTTGTTGTTGGCGGGCTGGAGCCACTACACTCATGAGTAGTCCCTCCAGTCTGGTGAGTGGGGGATGTGTAGCCACCCCACCACCTGTGGCGACCTGTTGCCTGTGGATATCCGACGCACGCTGATGGACATTTCTGATTAAATCACTGCAGTGATGTCGTACCTGCTCATATGTCCTATTATGCGTGCCTATGTCATTTACCCAACGGACCAGGTCTTGCCACAGTGCAGCCCTCTCCTGCTGATTCTGGCTGGTGCGGGAAAAGAGTATTGCATAATCCCGCACCAGGCTCTGGTGTATCTCCTCATCCTCAGTTGCAGAGTAAGCTGGATTTCGCGGGTGAGCCATGTTCCTGAAAAAGGAAATAACATGATATCAGCAATATATGTCTGCAGAATTTGGCACACATACTACACATGCTACTCGACTGTTATGATACGACATATCTCACATATATAGCATCTGTCTGTCTATTGGTAGATACACATGTAAATGGCCAGGTATCAGCGCTCAGCCAGCAACTGTGCAACAGTACCTAGCACACTCCATACGACATACTACCAAACCCCAGCAGTCAGAACACTGATTCAGGTCCAGAGCACCTCCTCACTCTGGGGGTTGGTATCTAGGTACTGTATGGGCTACATCATCAACTACTGTGAGCTGACCACAAACTAATTGCTCTGGATATACATATCCCACCTCCACCACCAGCACTAATGACTATAGTGAATAACATTGCAAATGCAAACTTTACACTTTGTAACAGTGACATGGTATCCTTTCAGCCCACTGGGCCAGTGGAAGACACAACCCACAATGCTGACCCCTTCATAAATGATTTCTACGGACATCTCCGAGAATGCATGGATCATGCAATCCCATATAAGACCAAGACACTCTCCACAAAGGGACAGCATCCTATCTGGTGGACCCCAGCCATAGACAGATTGTATTACAAAAGATGGAAGCTACTGCAAGACAGAGCATAATTCCATAAAGGGAAGGCATGTTTGAGCAGCACTAGTAAGGACCTATTTTCCCTCATACAAACATCCATGGGCAACTTTGAGAGGGAAATCAACAGGGACACTACAGATAACCACAAGGCCTTCTTCAGTTATGTTAGCAACCTGGTCAGAAACCCTCCACTATGCTCATAGTTAGTACACAACAACAAATAATTCACTGAACCCATGGATATTTGCAACATTGTGGCAGACAGGTTCAGTACAGGTTTCACCCCTCCCTCTCCCCCAGAATAAGACATAGTTATCCCAGTTGACTGTCACCTCCCTGTCATCACAGATGTCTAGGTGAGAGCTGCCCTCAGGAAAGCAGAATACACAACATGAATGGGACATGATGGTATCCCCGGTTGCATGCTACATGAACTCCAAGAGGAGCTAAACACACATGTAGAAGTGCTATGTAACACTAGCCTGACTACAGGATATGTACCTGTACACTGGCGCACAGCAGCAGTGGTTCCACTCCACGAAGGAGGCACCTCTACATACCAATACAATACAACACAATACAATACTTTACAATACAATACTATACAATATGCTATTGCCCCTGGGACTACAGCAGCATACTGTTCTGATACCCTGACCATTGTGACACATGTGGTGTGATGGTACCTGCTGCTGTCAAACAGTTACACAGGGTGACTCATATGGCATATTACCTATCTGACTAACATTCAGCAGGGGTATGTGTGACATGTACTCATGGGGAGTCTTGCTTCTTAACACTGTGTGGTTTATTGCAGGGTATGTCTTATCTGTGGGTAGGAACCTGTACCTCCACCATGTGCTCTCTATTGCAGTGGCACGGATGACACACAGCAGTCATTTAGGTTGTGGATGGTGTGAGGTGTTACAATGGTTGTTGGACATCTGTCATGGGTGTGACTTAAGTATGTAAATCCAGGAGTGGTAACCTCTATGTGGGTAGTATGTGTGTACTCTGCGGTGTTGTCAGTCACTGTGCATTGGTAATGTGTTTGAGTGCATTGTCACAGTGTTGTACATGTCACTGTGTCCTTCTCCATATCTGTAGCTGTCATGTGAGGTACATACCATGGCAGCCATTATGTGGTGTGGAGGGGTACACTGACCTACATGTCCGTAGCTGACACACCATGTCTGCTGACACATACCATGTGCAGGTATTCCAGGAATAGTGTGCCACTGTGAATATCATTGGGGGGACTATTGTACACATTTATGACCCTGTTCACCCCTGACACATGCAGTGGTGGGCAGACAATCACATATCTGGTGGTTACTGGTGTAGGTGATTTGAAATGGGGTATGGTACTCCAGTTTTGACACTGGTGTTCACTCCATGCCTTTGTCACTAGGCACATGTTGCAATACATCTGTACACATGTGCCTCACTCAGAATATATATACATCTCTCTTTCTCTCTCTCTCTCTCTCTCTATATATATATATATATATATATATGTATATAGATATATCTATATATATATATATATATATATATATATATATATATATATATATATATATATTGATGTACATATATTGCTATAGATATGGAGGGGGGGGTGTGACAGAAAGGGGGTGAGAGTGACAGAGGGGTTGGGACAGGGGGTGTGTGAGGTCGTCATATACAGTCATACCTGTAGATAGTCAGATCTGTCTGTCTATGTATATGTATCTACATATATCTATATCTGTATGTGTGTATTACATATATATGTTTGTACATATTCTATCTATCTACATCTGTCTATGTATTCCTACATCTCTCTCTATGTATGTATACATATATACATATTATATATATATATATATATATATATATATATATATATATATATATATATACATACATACATATTTTGACATACATACGTATCCATATGATAGATAGGTATATCAACATGTTTGTTTACCATACTGTATACACACACTAATATACTGCTAAACATACATAACTGTGAAACCTACTTTGTACATTGCACTACAACCTACATTCAACCTACATTGATATGTGCACATAGATGCTCTCACATACAAATGTATGTGCAGCCTTCACTGATAGTTGTTGTATGTCCCCTGCCCTTTGCACATCTTCATATACATATAGATACAGACCAATGACACATATGGAGGGTTCACAGTATGTAGACTTTTATAGTATTACTTTACATTACCTGTGTTTGTCACAGCTGCTTGTGTTGCCGTCTGGTTTTGTGTCCTGCTGCTCCACTTGCCAGTTGTCAACTTTCAGGTGGCTGTTGCTGACCAGTTTTGTTTGTGTATGTTTAATTTTGTTTTTCTCTGTCTCTCTCTCTCTCTCTCTCTCTCTCTCTCTCTCTGTCTCTCTGTCTGTCTCTCACTACCTCCTCAGGGTGCAATGAAAGTATTGCATGTGTGGACTGGGAGTACAGCATGCTTTTGTAGGTATCTGCATATGTCCATGTGATGGCCTCTGCACCAATTGTTAGCCAGCATTTGCTAATTGCATGCAGCCAGTTGTGTACTGATTGCAGTTCTCACTGTGATTTCAGAACAGTGCTATAAAAAGGTATGTGAGATAGGCGTAGCCCTTTCAGATTTTAAGGGCAGGGACCATGCTGGTATGCTGTGGACACTGTTCTGTGAGTGTAAAGGTTGGTATCTCTCTCATATTTCCGGCTGTGTTGTAGATTAACATTTCTCCATTCATTTCTCCAGTTTCCTGTACTAACTGTGTATGTACACTGACACCTAAGACTACTACTACTGTTAATGTGTGTGTGTGTGCTTTCCTGTGGGACATGTGGTGTAACTGGTGTATAGCAGTGGCTCTTGCACTTTGTTGCTATGGCTTCAATATTTGCCCTTTACAGTCACTACTTGTATGCCTGCTAGGTGTCCTGACTGTAGTGTGCTGCTGTGGCTTTCCTATTTTCCATGTACATTCACACCTTGGAATGCTTGCTATATCTGCTAGGGTGTTACAGCATGCAGTGTGGTCTGGCCATGGTGTGGGCCTTGACATCTATTAGGGTATTTGAGTATGCTGCTGAGCAGGCCCCAGAGACTCTCAGGTGCATCTGTTATCTGCCTCATGGAATGGTACATATCAGTGGGGTACACCCATTAAATTGTCTGGTATTCTGCAGTTGTGACTGTGGGATAGCATGAGCATATGTATTACTACACTATTTCTGCCATGCAAGTGGTGCATACTTTCAGTACTTCATAGTTACCATTGCATGTGTTGTAACACCTTTCTGCCAACTGTTTGTACATTTCACATGGAGTCTGTGGGGCATCCCTGTAACTCAGTCACTGTTGCTATGTCTAGGCTCTTAACTATTCAAATATGGCAGTGTCAGACCTCTCAAGTGTACAAATATTTGCAGGTTGTCCACATTTCTGCCTCATATTTTGGTCAATATCTCATGCACAGCTCTTTCTGGCAAATCACTCTGGGCTCAAGTCAGAATATAGTGACAAACATTTAAGTTTCAGACTTCATACCCTTCCAAACATCCAAGAAAATGCAGAACCTGTTACTCTCTGAACTGTCTAAGTTTGTGGTAACATTATTTGTAATGTGTCCCTGGTTTTGGCCCTTTGCTCCACATATTTTATTACTTGGTCCGGATGTGTTCCTGTAACAGGTTTTGGGGTATGGGCAGTGATTATCCTGCTGTGAGTATGTGTGTGGCTTGCAAGGTGCTGCAGTGACATTATTACCTACTAGCTACCAACTAGCATGGCTGTTTCTGTTCACACACTACTATTATAGAAATCCACTAGATTTGACAGTAAATATACATGACATGCTTTGTGTACTACACATCCTATATTCCCTTTACATTCATTCCTACTATTACATGATATATTTATTGTAGCACAATGTTCTTATATAACAGTCATGGCTTAGTGGTAAGTCATGCAGACTACTGTTTCCAAGGTCCTGGGTTCGGGACTGACAGTGGGATTTTATTTTGCTTTTGAACAGACTACAGGACCTGTCATTCAGAGTGACTAAGGCACTTTTAAGCAGTTGTAACCGGGTTAGCGCTGGTTTGCGCAGAGCTCCCGCATGCGCACTGACATTCAGCTCCGTGCACACCTGCTTACAACCGCTTAAAAGTGCTTACTCATGCGCATACCCACACTATTTTCTTTGAAAGAAATGAAAATGGGGAGACAGGAAAGTGGTGAAAAAGGGGTCACAAAGAGGGTAAGACAGTAGGGAAACAAGCTTGGGTTTTGCAGGAGGGATGTAGGTAAGGCCCATAGCTGCCCATTTCTTCATCAGCAACAGCTGTGCATATGTTTGTAATTTGGTGCAAGATTTGAAACCTTCCAACCCTGAGAGAGGTGTAAGGACAACAATAATACTTGTTGTACAGCCAATTGTAATTGACAGTTTCCATGTCCAGCAGACATGTGTGCGAAGTGGGCAGCTATGTATGGGGTGCAATTTTTTTGTGGGTACAGAGTGCCCTTTTTTTTTTTTTTTTTTTTTCAGGTGAGAGTGGAATGTCAGGTAAAGGAAGTCGGTATAGCTGGGGAGGTAGGTTGGGTAGGTCAACAGACAAGACAAACAAGACGCATACAGGGGTGGTGTATGACACATGTGGGGGGGTTACACAATTGACAGGGACGGATGTTTGGATATCCAGAGCCCATGAGCCCACAGATGGCAACAGTGGAACTGATATCCCCACCCATGGGCAGTTGCCACTGTGCCTTCACTGCCCAGGACGGGGCTGTGCTGGGGGCTGTGTAGTGCCACCTGTGCCTCAAGCTGGTGTAGGGGCCCAAGAACAGCTTCCTGGATCTCCCTATGCACCACAGTCCGGACGCTACGGAGGGTGAGTGGTGGTTCTCCTCCGGCCACACTTGCAAAGGGGGGACGAGCCCCATCCCCTGCAGCGCTTCCACCCACAGGTGGCACAGGGCCACCGGAGGAGGGTCCGGACTGGGCACTACTGCCAGGTGCACTCGCCAGCTGAGGTGGGAGAGGTGGGTCCGCTGGAACCAGCCTTCCCTGTCGTCCTATGTTTTGCATTATGTCATGACAGTTTGGGTTAGTAACATACAATACCATTCGCAATTATTTGTAACAGCATGCATTAGTATTCCCATTAACCAAACACCCACATATTCACACCATTGAACAGCGAGCATAACACATGCATAATTTGAACAGCAATACACAGTCCAACAACATGCAGGGTTGATTGATGGCAACAGGCCATCAGGTTTGGATGTATGAACAGGGCAGATGCATCAACGTACATGCAAATATGTATGACCCAACAGGACAAATGTCCAGGGGTGTTAATTGTGATTGCACATACCAATTTCACGTGGAATGGATTATATGTGGTTATAGGGTAGGGTGAAGAAAATATAATTAACAACTTCAAATACCAATACATATGCTGTACATTTCTAATAGCTGCAGATATATACACACTACAGTTCTACCTACAGTTTCCTATGTGATAACTACTTCAAGTTGATGATAGGAATGTTACTGCTACATCAATATACATTTTCATTTTTATTCATACACATTCATATCTGGCTCTGTTCAGCTACATCATCCTGCTACATTTGCTTTATATAGCTATAGACAACTGTGGATGTTTGGTATTTCAGACAATCATACTATCTGCATATTGCAGACTGAGAGCAACATATCAAGATTTTGGGATACACATTCCAGCTGCAGGAACATTTTGAACACATTTCGCAGTTTGGTTCTGCTTGTCACATTCATTTCATTCTGTACTGACTGCAGTATACTTTATTCAGGAGTTATTACTACTTTATTGGTGGATTCATAACTCTTTCTCACACTCTCTCACTTGTTTTATTTTTACAATTCAGGATGGTACTTACCTCTAGGCTTTATTGACATGTTTTACCTGTAGCTATTACAATCCTTTCCAACAGTCTCACTTCTGTCATGTTTCAGTATTTCAACAGGGATATATTTCACACATGTGTTTTGCTCATCTTCTGCAGCTGTACTTTTCTGCCTGCTGCAGGTTGTGTACTATTATATTACAGGTGGGGCATCTTTATTTCAGACTTTATTTCAGACATTTTCATTTTTCTGTTTGGATTACAGACTGCAACACACTTTTGTAATCAAGCAATACTTGCAAACACTCTTACACTGTTACTTGCACATTTTATTACTTAGTGACTACACTGCACTCTTTTGCTAACTGTCATACTTTTATATTTATTTACAGTTACAGGGAGAGGATTACTGACCTGCCTGGTGGCGCAACCGCAAAAGGCCTATCGCCATAGGCTCTGCGGTTCGCAGAATGGACATCTGCAGCTGTAATATAAATAAAGTAATATTAGGATACACATCTCCATAATATCAGCTAGGTTAATTTCTTACAGACATAATTAGATGTAACTTACTCAGTAGTGGGGCATTGGGCATTTGCCGGGCCTCCTGGATCCAAAGGTTCAGTTGGTCCTGCTTGCATCTCTTCAGGTCCGCATGGTGGTGACGGACCTGCTCACCCGTCCTTGGAATCCCTGTGGCACTGGTAAGATCATGAGCCAACCGGTCCCACGCCTCAGCCCTATATGCTCCCCACAGGACATAGCCCTGCATGAGTTGGGCCTCATGATTGTGGACAAGGAGCCAAACCATATATCTGGACTCCTCAATGCCCCACCTCTGTGCTCGGAAGCAACTACCCTCACCTACTCCTGACATTCTGGCTGCAAGTTAGTTCTACAATTGGTTATGCTGTGTATTCCCGCCTATGGGGCTTATATATGCCATTTTTCCTGCACTTATCTGTGATTGGCCATTTTGGAATTGTATCAGCTTCACAAAACCTGCTTTGTCATGCTCCTCTTTCTATTCATTCCTATGTATTTGCTATTACTGCATTTCTAAGTACAGCTGTCATGGCTTAGTGGTTCAGTACCTTGACTATGGTGCATGGTATCCTGGGTTCGAACCTGGCCACTGCTTTTTATATTTTATGACTGTCTAGACAGGCTAGGAGGTGTGTCTGTGTAAAGGCAGTTTTGTTACAGCTTGCTCAACGTTGCCCTTCGGTTAGCTTGTTGGCGCGGTGCGCAGCTCCGCGCAAATGGGTTACGCTGGTTTACGCTTCATTTGGCTGTAAGCATGCATATTACGCTCAGCTCAGCTAGGGGCACACAGTTTCAGCATGTTAAACCACGGCTCACCTACGGCACTCATTTTGCACCTGTTAAACCACTGCTCACCTTCGGGCACTCATTTTACACCTGCTAAACCACTGCTCACCTACGGGCAGATGCACTCAACTATAGGCACATGTGGCATTTTTTATTATTTTATCTGACATTTCTTCAAAATAAATGACCTATTTCATTACATTTTACATAAAATATAATTTTATATGTGTACATATATGTCAGGGACTTGTTTCGTGCTTATTTCACTAAAAATAAAAATTGATGTTGTGGGGGCTCGAACCATGACTGCCTGCTTTTCAGCCAACGTCTCTACCACTACGCTATTGCTTTTTGGCTTACTTTGCATAGTTAGTTCTTATATGCTTTTCCACTTACTGCTAACTGTGGCTGAGCTACGGGCCCGCGCAAACGAGCGCACTCACGGGCAAACATCTTTACAATTTAAAAAAAAATAGAACATGCTCATTTATATAATTTTATGTTCATAGTCTGTGGGGGCATGTGTTGTGTTGTGTTTATTCACATTTCCATGTACTCTGTCGTGGGGGTTTACTTTAGGCACTTTTACTCGTCTGGGGGCGTGTCCACTTGCAGGGCTCGGCCTACGGACACGGCCCTACTGTCTTCCATGGACCGTGTAAGCCTTAGGTGTGATTCAGCATGCCCTCATGCATATGCATGACATGCTGACGTCACACCGTTTAACTGCAGCCTCCGTGTAAGCCTTGTAACTCTTACATGGAGGCTTTGTGAATCCTGCCCATTGTTTTTATTTAAATAAAAATAGTACACAGGAGAAAATAATTTCAGAGCAGTATGCTCCTCATAAACGGAATATTTAAGCAGTCTAAGGTAGCGTTCACTATCAGCTGTACTAAGTACACAAATACACCAAGCAAAATGCAATATGATGCAAAAAAAGCAGTTTGTAGGCAGTTTTCACTTCACCAAATATTTGATCCAAAAACAGTGTAGAAAGCAATTCCTTTTAATGGTATAAAAACATAGCAAGCGCTTTCAACTAAAGGGCTTCTTCAGGCCAAAAAGCAATAATTTAAAAACCAGTATATATTCACATATGAATAATGACATCACTTTCTCCTAATCATTTAGCGGACAACATTTTAAAATAAAATAACAACCTATAAAATAACTAGCTTATGCAGTAATACATAAAATAAAAACAATAATTGAACTACTATATATCGGACACATTCCATATTTGATATACTGATATATGTATATATATATATATGCACTATAGAATGCAAGCTTGATATAAGCAATCAATTTAAATACATTTAAAATACATTTTGTGAATATTATAAAACAGCATATAAAACAATATAATAACAGCAGCTACCTTTTTTCTGTTATTTACCATATGTTTTTGCTGCTTTGTGGCCATGGCAGAGCTTGCTAGTCCTTCAGTTGAATTACCATATAAACCAGAAAATTTTCAGTGCAAATTGAGCAGATTTGAAAATTGCATAACCGGTGAAGAGAACCCGCTATTAGCGTATGATGTAATACAAGACTCAACGGATGATTCCACGACTGAAGCAAGTTATAGTGGTTTATCTACACTGTTGAACCAAATGGAGTTGGATTTTATTAAACTAAAATGTATGCAACTTCAATGCCAGCATTTCGAAGTGTGTATAACTCACAAAATTATTCTGAGAGGACTACTTATCTTGAAGATGCCTACCACAGGTGCGATGTACCCTGCCTTGTTATATAGATGGCAACAAATTAATATAGATACGAGCATACGTTATATGTTATTGTTGAACAAGTATTTTCTACTTGAGGAGGCTGTATTGAGAGAATGAATAAGAGAACAGCAACAACATATTAATGAAACTTATCCGTGTAAAGTTGTTGACAAAGGCCTTGAAAAACTTTTGGATAATGTATACTTATTTGAAAAGAAACAATTGGAACAGAAACAAAATAAAATCCGAAGAGATACAATAGATTTTAGCAAAGGACACGTCTTTACTTGGCCGAGGGTAAATATTGAGAAGAATGGACATGGGAGGGCAGATAAAAATATGGATAAAAATATGAATAGAAACGCTGATAAAAATGTATATAAAAATGGAAGTGTTTTTAAATCTGTATGTGCTGACAGTACTGTAAGGAATAAACAAATATCTAAAAATAATGAAAATACTGTAGTTAAGGCTAGAAATACAGTCGTCACTACAGCAATTGTGCATCAGGAAAATGAAACAAATGAGTTATCCCAACCCATATCCAGCATCATGGATGCAAGTGATATGGGAATTGTACATGACAATAATGTAATTGCATCAAATGAAGTAATTGTTCCATCTAGTGGTTTGATTGATGGGCCTAGCCCAGGAGATGTATCAGTTAGAAAGAAGGTTCATCATACGACCATAATAGGCTCCACAGGATTTAATGAAATGGCCCCTTTCCCGATAGCGGATATTCGGAGAGGGGGGAGGGATCGCTCCATGAGCAGGGGGCGACAAAAAAGAAGGATGGTCGAAGAGGATTATGTGGGCCCAACCCTGAAGAAAATGTGGGAAAAGACAACCATTCGTTAATATGGAATATTTCCAGCAGACATCTCACTGAAGAGGAGATTAGGGTTTTAGAGAAAGGCCTAACTTTTATACCTTTCACTAGGAATGATATCATAGATTCAGTAGTGGATTTAAAATTATTTGTTCGAAATATACAATTAAAATTGAATTTTGGTAAATCCACTATAGGTAATGAAGGTCAGTGTTTCAGAAAACCTAGCACATACATACCTAACCTGCATCCGTTAGTAGATGCATATTCTAAACTAGTTGAAGAGGAACTGCATGAACATGATAAGAATAATAGACATAAAAATGGTATGGGAATTTACATCCCAGATTAAGGATAGCCCTAAGAACACTTAGGAATGACCCCAATATCATGATTAGACCTGCAGATAAGGGGGGTCCTATAGTTATCATAGATAGTGATAGGTATATTTCAAGTATGACAGACATGTTGAGTGATACCCATTATTATAATAGAATAAGCCTTGATCAAATACATAAGACTATTGATAGAGTTTCCACATCTTTAATAGATTACTGTAATAATGGTAAGATTAGTGACATGTTATATGATTTTTGTTCGATTAGTAAGCCAGTGGTACCCTGTATACAAGGTGTTCCCAAAATACATAAACACCCCCAATGTCCACCTACCAGACCAATAGTAGCAGGGCGAGGCTGGATTACTGAGCCTATTTCCTTGTATTTGGAATCTAAATTAAGGCCAATAGTAAATAAATATACATACATATTGAGAGACACCAAGCAGTTTCTTCTGATGCTATACGATAAAATGAAGGATGAACCTGTTGATTCCAAATATTGGTTGGTAACACTTGATGTTCAATTCCTCTTCACTACCATTCCAAATGATGAGGGAATAAAATGTGTACGTAGATGTTTATTAGCAAACCAAGCATCATCTGCAATTCATATTGATGCATTATGTGAATTGTTGGGGATAGTTCTGAATAATAATATTTTTACATTTAACAATCAAGGTTATATCCAAAAAGATGGCGTAGCTATGGGCACTTCATGTGCCAATAGCTATGCCAATCTTGTTATGGCTGATTGGGAAGAGAGGTGTTTGTTCACATTAAATAGTTTTAAGAATTATGTCAAATTTTATGTACGATTTGTTGATGACCTTTTCCTCATATGGAAATCAGAGGGGGTCCAATTATACCAATATTTGGAACAGGTAAATTCATTGACATATTATTTAAAGTTTACCATGACGGCTTCAGAGAAATTTGTTTCTTATCTAGATGTTTATGTAGAGAGATTACCCAATGGCCTTTTAAATACTGGGGTATATAGAAAATCATGTTATAGAAATTCACTTTTGCATAGGTCCAGCATGCACCCCAAGTTTATTTTCAAGAATATTGTCAAAGGACAAGCTATGCGGGTTTCCCGTTTGAATTCCACCGAGGAGGGATATAATAGGGAATTAGTCAGACTTAAACAACAATTAATCGATAGATCCTATTGCTTGGAAGAGATTAATGATGGTTTTATGGGTATTCATACACTTAGGATGAGCAGGGCATATCCTCATTTCGCTGATAGCAACAAATGTATACAAGATATAGATGACTTGTCAAATAACAAAGTGAATGAGGAATTTAGAGTATCTATATACCATACTATATACCATACGCAAGATGTGAATGATATAAGAAATGCCTACTTGAAATATTGGGATATTTTAAAAGTGGACCCAACTATCTGTGAAGTGGTAGGTGATAATCCAAAATTCATATACAAGAATAAGCTTAATTTATATAGAATGTTATGCAGCTCCAATAGAATAGAAAATAGGTCTCAATTTAATTTTCTACCTGGCATTACCAGACCATGTCAGAAATGTAATTATTGTCATTATATAGACAATACTGCCACCTTTATACATCCTACTACCCACCAATGTTTCAAATTCTATCATAAAGCTAGTTGTGATACCTTACATGTTGTTTACCTTGCTACATGCAAGTCTTGCCCAGCTTTTTATGCGGGCAAGACTGATAGGCGACTTAGGGATAGAATAAGAGAACATTTATATAATATTCGGACCAAATCAGATAAAAATACACTATCCAAACATGTTCTGGACACCCCTATAGAGCATATGTTTAAGTTAATGTGGTTCAGGTTAATCAACCAACTATAAGGAGGGGAGATGTCCAAAATAGGACAGAACAGAATGAAACAAAATGGATTATTAGATTAAGAGCTGATCGGTAACCTGGGTTGAATGATAGGGTACCCCTCCGACCCATGTTGAAGGCAAGAAAGCTCAGAAGTTAAATGATATTATATTGTTTTATATGCTGTTTTATAATGTTCACAAAATGTATTTTAAATGTATTTAAATCGATTGCTTATATCAAGCTTGCATTCTATAGTGCACATATGTATATATATATATATATATATATATATATATATATATATATATATATATATATATATATATCGGAATATCAAATAAGGAATGTGTCTGATATATAGTAGTTCAATTATTGTTTTTATTTTGTGTATTATTGCATAAGCTAGTTATTGTTATTTTAAAATGTTGTCCGCTAAATGATTAGGAGGAAGTGATGTCTTTATTCAGATGTGAATATATACTGTTTTTTAAATGATTGCTTTTTGGCCTAAAGAAGCCCTTTTGGTGAAAGCGCTTGCCATGTTTTTATACCATTAAAAGGAATTGGTTTCTACGCCGTTTGTGGATCAAATATTTGGTGAAGTGAAAACTGCCTATGAACTGCTTTTTTTGAATCATATTACATTTTGCTTGGTGTATTCGTGTACTTAGTACAGCTGATAGTGAACTCTACCTTAGACTGCTTAAATATTCCGTTTATGAGGAGCATACTGCTTTGCCATTATTTTCTCCTGTGTACTATTTTTATTTACATTTTGTTCTTTGACAGGAGATTTGACTGCCGAGCAGCTACCTTTTTTTCTGATATTTACCATATTTGTTTGCTGCTTTGTGGCCATGGCAGAGCTTTCTAGTCCTTCAGCTGAATTACCATATAAACCAGAAAATTTTCAGTATAAATTGAGCAGATTTGAAAATTGCATAACTGGTGAAAAGAACCCGCTATTAGCGTATGACATAATACGCGACTCAATGGATGATTCCACAGCTGAAGCAAGTTATAGTGGTTTATCGATGCTGTTGAACCAAATGGAGTTGGATTTCATTAAACTAAAACGTATGCAACTTCAACACCAGCATTTCAAAGTGTGTATAACTCGCAAAATTATTCCGAGATGACTACGCATCTTGAAGATGCCTACCACAGGTACGATGTACCCTGACTTGTTATATAGATGGCAACAAATTAATATAGATACGAGCATACGTTATATGTTATTATTGAATGAGTATTTTCTACCCAAGGATGCTGTATTGAGAGAACGAATAAGAGAACAGCAACAGCATATTAATGAAACTTATCCTTGTACAGTTGACAAAGGCCTTGAAAAACTTTTGGATAATGTATACTTATTTGAAAAGAAACTGTTGAAACAGAAACAAAATAAAATCCGAAGAGATACAATACATTTTAGCAACGGACAGGTCTTTACTTGGCCGAGGGTAAATATTGAGAAGAATGGACATGGGAGGGTGGATAAAAATATGGATAGAAATGCTGATAAAAATGTATATAAAAATGGAAGTGTTTTTAAATCTGTATGTGCTGACAGTACTGTAAGGAATAAACAAATATCTAAAAATAATGAAAATACTGTAGTTAAGGCTAGAAATGCAGTCGTCACTACAGCAATTGTCCATCAGGAAAATGAAACAAATGAGTTATCCCAACCCATATCCAGCATCATGGATGCAAGTGATATGGGAATTGTACATGACAATAATGTAATTGCATCAAATGAAGTAATTGTTCCATCTAGTGGTTTGAGTGATGGGCCTAACCCAGGAGATGTGTCAGTTAGAAAGAAGGTTCATCATACGACCATAATAGGCTCCAAAGCATCTAATGAAATGGCCCCTTTCCCAATAGCAGATATTCAGAGAGGGGGGAGGGATCACTCCATGAGCAGGGAGCGACAAAAAAGAAGGATGGTCGAAGAGGATTATGTGGGCCTGACCCTGAAGAAAATGTGGGAAAAGACAACCACTCGTTAATATGGAATATTTCCAGCAGACATCTCACTGAAGAGGAGATTAGGGTTTTAGAGAAAGGCCTAACTTTTATACCTTCCACTAGGAGTGATATCACAGATTCAGTAGTGGATTTAAAATTATTTGTTCGAAATATACAATTAAAATTGAATTTTGGTAAATCCACTATAGGTAATGAAGGTCAGTTTTTCAAAAAACCTAGCACATACATACCTAACCTACATCCGTTAGTAGATGCATATTCTAAACTAGTTGAAGAGGAACTGCATGAACATGATAAGAATAATAGACATAAAAATGGTATGGGAATTTACATCCCAGATTAAGGATATCCCTAAGAACACTTAGGAATGACCCCAATATCAAGATTAGACCTGTAGATAAGGGGGGGGGGTCCTATAGTTATCATGGATAGTGATAGGTATATTTCAAGTATGACAGACATGTTGAGTGATACCCATTATTATAATAGAATAAGCCTTGATCAAATACATAAGACTATTGATAGAGTTTCCACATCTTTAATAGATTACTGTAATAATGGTAAGATTAGTGACACGTTCTATGATTTTTGTTCGATTAGTAAGCCAATGGTACCCTGTATACAAGGTGTTCCCAAAATACATAAACACCCCCAAAGTCCACCTACGAGACCAATAGTAGCAGGGCGAGGCTGGATTACTGAGCCTATTTCCCTGTATTTGGAATCTAAATTAAGGCCAATAGTAAATAAATATACATACATATTGAGAGATACCAAGCAGTTTCTTCTGATGCTATATGATAAAATGAAGGATGAACCTGTTGATTCCAAATATTGGTTGGTAACACTTGATGTTCAATTCCTCTTTACTGCCATTCCAAATGATGATGGAATAAAATGTGTGCGTAGATGTTTATTAGCAAACCAAGCATCATCTGCAATTCATATTGATGCATTATGTGAATTGTTGGGGATAGTTCTGAATAATAATATTTTTACATTTATCAATCAAGCTTATATCCAAAAAGATGGTGTAGCTATGAGCACTTCATGTGCCAATAGCTATGCCAATCTTGTTATGGCTGATTGGGAAGAGAGGTGTTTGTTCACATTAAATAGTTTTAAGAATTATGTCAAATTTTATGTACGATTTGTTGATGACCTTTTCCTCATATGGAAATCAGAGGGGGTCCAATTATACCAATATTTGGAACAGGTAAATTCATTGACATATTATTTAAAGTTTACCATGACGGCTTCAGAGAAATTTGTTTCTTATCTAGATGTTTATGTAGAGAGATTACCCAATGGCCTTTTAAATACTGGGGTATATAGAAAATCATGTTATAGAAATTCACTTTTGCATAGGTCCAGCATGCACCCCAAGTTTATTTTCAAGAATATTGTCAAAGGACAAGCTATGCGGGTTTCCCGTTTGAATTCCACCGAGGAGGGATATAATAGGGAATTAGTCAGACTTAAACAACAATTAATCGATAGATCCTATTGCTTGGAAGAGATTAATGAGGGTTTTATGGGTATTCATACACTTAGGATGAGCAGGGCATATCCTCATTTCGCTGATAGCAGCAAATGTATACAAGATATAGATGACTTGTCAAATAACAAAGTGAATGAGGAATTTAGAGTATCTATATACCATACTATATACCATACACAAGATGTGAATGATATAAGAAATGCCTACTTGAAATATTGGGATATTTTAAAAGTGGACCCAACTATCCGTGAAGTGGTAGGTGATAATCCAAAATTCATATACAAGAATAAGCTTAATTTATACAGTATGTTATGCAGCTCCAATAGAATAGATCATAGGTCTCAATTTAATTTTCTACCTGGCGTTACCAGACCATGTCAGAAATGTAATTATTGTCATTATATAGACAATACTGCCACCTTTATACATCCTACTACCCACCAATGTTTCAAATTCTATCCTAAAGCTAATTGTGATACCTTACATGTTGTTTACCTTGCTACATGCATGTCTTGCCCAGCTTTTTATGTGGGCAAGACTGATAAGCGACTTAGGGATAGAATAAGGGAACATTTATATAATATTCGGACCAAATCAGATAACAATGCACTATCCAAACATGTTCTGGACACCTCTATAGAACATATGTTTAAGTTTATGTTGGTTCAGGTTAATCAACCAACTATAAGGAGGGGAGATGTCCAAAATAGGACAGAACAGAATTAAACAAAATGGATTATTAGATTAAGAGCTGATCGGGAACCTGGGTTGAATAATAGGGTACCCCTCCGACCCATGTTGAAGGCAAGAAAGCTCAGAAGTTAAATGTTATTATATTGTTTTATATGCTGTTTTATAATATTCACAAAATGTATTTTAAACGTATTTAAATTGATTGCTTATATCAACCTTGCATTCTGTAGTGCACATATGTATATATATATATATATATATATATATATATATATATATATATATATATATGTATATATCTATATCTATATATATATATATATATATATATATATATATATATATATATATATATATATCGGAATATCAAATAAGGAATGTGTCCGATATATAGTAGTTCAATTATTGTTTTTATTTTATGTATTACTGCATAAGCTAGTTGTTTTATAGGTTATGTTATTTTAAAATGTTGTCTGCTAAATGATTAGGAGGAAGTGATGTCATTATTCATATGTGAATATATACTGGTTTTTAAATGATTGCTTTTTGGCCTGAAGAAGCCTTTTGGGTGAAAGTGCTTGCCATGTTTTTATACCATTAAAAGGAATTGGTTTCTACACCGTTTTTGGATCAAATATTTGGTGAAGTGAAAACTGCCTACGAACTGCTTTTTTTGCATCATATTGCATTTTGCTTGGTATATTCGTGTACTTAGTACAGCTGATAGTGAACGCTACATTAGACTGCTTAAATATTCCGTTTATGAGGAGCATACTGCTCTGCCATTATTTTCTCCTGTACTATTTTTATTTACATTTTGTTCTTTAACTGGAGATTTCACTGCCGAACAGCTACCTTTTTTCTGTTATTGTTTTTATTTAGTTACATAAGTAGTTGATTAATTAATTATTTATTTTTTAACCAGGAAGGCCAGCCCATGGATCCAGTTCAGCCACATCCTGAGTCAGTGCAGTCAACCCATGATAAATTACATTTGGTTGTCATGAGAACATTCAGAGACATAACAGGAAATGCAGATGTCATTAAAAGAGTCAGAACAGTAAAATAACCTTTAGAACAGTACAAGTAAATGGTGCAGTACAATCAATGAAGTATTACCTTCTGCAGTCATCAGAACATTGACCCAAATAGCACTTCATAGACAGAGTGACATAACAACAATTGTCTACAATATACCAGAAAGCAAACTACATTTTATAAGTTATATTTAACCATATTTTATGATATATACATCTAATCATAGCAAATGACATCTCAAAAAACACAAAATGACTCCCTTATATCCCCAGTTTTTATCTACACCAAGAAAACTGATGGCCACAAGCACACAAGGGATGTCTTGATTCTTACTAACACTCTTCTGAAAGTTTTTAATATCTCACTTCAAGACAATTAATACTTGGAAACATTCTCATCAAATCTGAACTTCTGAAGGATTTGCACTTTTCTTCTTGACGGAACATGTTAACAATGAGCAGACATAACTATCATTATGCTATATGACATAAGCAAAACCTCAAACTTCCAACTTACATCAATCACAGACACCTCTTCCTTGGACCACCACTCAAGAGTACCTTAGACTTATCTTGGAGCAAACCTTTTTCTTTGATCCTCATTTTGAAACTTAAACCAATAAAATATTAGCACAACTGGAAATTTCTTTAAAACATCTCCAATTTGATTTCTCTTAAGGCAAGGGATACAAGGTGGTTTGATTTGTGCCCAGAGTGTAACTAGTTTGTATTTCTAATATTTTGCAGGAACACATCTCCAAAACTTTGGTTCTGTTTTTGTAAAATCTTTCTTCAGTCAATGTCAGTTCGAATTGTGGCTTGACTAGCTGCATTCCCTGCCGATAATGTCAAAATTTTAAGCCTGATAACTAAAAATAACTGCATTCAGAATGATAACTACGGGACAGTAGATACTGTGGGCACAGGCCATTAGGGGCCATAATGAATGTACCAGTGGTGTGGAACTGCAGTACTGTTATTGCTTTATGAAGCCATGAGAATATAATTCATTCATAAATGAATGTGGATATTGCATTTGCAGTCACAGCTCATTCTCAATTTCTGGTGATTTAATGATTTAACTGTATATTTGTAGCAAACAGCTTACTACAGTCTCAGAAGAGAAGAGAGTACTTATTTATTTATGTTGGGTCTTCAACCACTTTATTTTTCTTTTTGCTTCGTCAACTCAAAGTTGAGGGGGTACCAGTTTGGGGAACTACACATGACACCAAATGATCTAGATACAGTTCTGTCTGTATTCATAAGTAGTAGACACTAGGTTTTATCAAAAACTCAGAATGTAAGAGTGTTAGGCAGCATGGATGCCCTGGCTGGTACTGGCAACCATTTAGTTCTATTTAGAAGAATACAATGGCATTCTCTAACACTGGCAAAACAAATGGAGTGGTCTAAATAAGAAATGTATTTTGTATGGAAAATGGTGCTATAACTGGCTGGCCACATTCTATTTAAGAGAACAAGTGCATTCATAGCCATGGTCACCTGTAAACAGTATTCATCATATCAGAAGTCTTTCATGGTCCACATATGAATTCTGCCATTGTGACTTTACTGGTATCACTAGATGCTGTCTGTTTCCCTTCACCTGGTACTGGAGTTGGCCTTTTATATATTTTATTGTCTCATCTTACCAGCAGAAGGAATATGATCTACATAGAACAATACAGCTCAGCAGCATTTTTCAGTTACTAATCATGATTCAGTGGTGCAAATCGACAACAGAATTGGCTAAAAATAAATATACACGTGTTTTCTGTAAGGTGTCTTCTGTCAGATTATCTGTGGCTGATGCTGGTGAACAATATACCTACTGTTTCATAACTGGACTACAATTCATAGAATACTCTGCAATTTTGTGGAAAGCTATGTGGTGACAAAGGGGAAATTTAAATCTCAAAACCAAAACAAGGCAGTGCTTTGGTGCAGCTAGCTGTACTCCAAGGTAAATGAATGAGTAGTGTAGCAACTATGCAAGTTGATGCATATATGCAGCAAGCCTGACGTACAGAAGTGCACAACAAAATCCAGAGTGGCTGCACACCATATTGCATAGATCACCTGAGAACCAAAAATGTTAATTATGGACTGCTCCAGCTCAAAAATAAATCAGTATGCATAGTAGACAGGCTGAACATGCTAGCTCATCCACTGATAGGATAACACATAATGTTACATAATGCAATATAGCCATACACTATTTGCAAATGTAGTGCTATGACCACCTGTCAGTTGTATGAACAAGGAAAAATAAAAAAAAATGGGTGAATAGAAAAGTAGAAAAAAAGGAAGGCAGCAAGAAGAACTCACAGAATAACAACATACAGGCGTGAGCAGCATGGTGGAAGAGGAAGAACAGCATTTTGTTTTGTTGAGGTGAGGCTCCATTGTTTGCTTTATATAGACATAAGAAAAGAAGAGGAAGGCAAGAAAAGAAGACAGAGTGGGAAATGAATTAATACAATGTGTAGGGCTGTAAGGCACTCACAGAGTAGTACAAAAATGTTATGGATTGGCTATGTAAATGCTAGGATGGAGAGACATGGGATGGATGGAGGCAGACAAAGGAAGACAATTGATGATGGATAGGGTTTGTCAACATACTAAGCAGAGGGCACGCCATAAGAGGAAGGGACACACATTGCTGGGGACAGGATGGGTTATAATCAACAGTATGCCATCTAACACCCTGGCCTAGAGGGGCATTACTGAGGTACATCACCAGCTGATGGATCAGTGTGGCCGGTGGTATGTATCACACCATCCTATAGTAAGAAGTGAGCATATCTGCTATCTGCTCTAGTAGGGTCTCCATCTGGGCCATATACCTGTCCACATCTGTCTCCACTGCAGCCTTCACCACCTGCTCCAACTATTGTGGGACCACATCAGGTTGGTAATCGGCTACTTGATAATAAATGGTCAGTATACCCTTCCAGCTAGACAGTCCCAGTTGCAATGTCCTCATCCTTGTCAGCTGCAGCTTCAGCAGGGGTAAAATGCAGTAGAGAAACCTGCTGAGCAAATCTATCATTTAGACATGGAATAAAAAGACATGATGACACATCCATCATGACTGAAGTTAAATGGACTGAATATGTTTAAAATACAGTTCATCTGTTCTGAGTAGAACTAACCATGATTGGATTATAACCTCTCATACATACATCAGAAGACTGTGACATGTTTAAGATAGGATGCTAGAATAATCAATGTCCATTATATATATATATATATATATATATATATATATATATATATATATATATATATATATATATATATATATATATATATATATATATATATATATATATATATATTCCATTAACTGCACAACAGAAGCAGATAAGTGTGCAATCCCGGTGCATATGTTAACATGCAAAGAAAATTACAAAACCACATACAGGAACACAGCAGGTAGTGTGTAGCCACCATGACTTATACTTACAAAATAAAAAGTTCATGCAGGAATCTACATTAATTATAGTTGGCATAACTCATTAATTATTATGGCTACCTCCACCTGATATTGAAGATCCTCAAAGTGGCCTACCCAGATTTCTTTAGCTGACATTTCAAGAGCTTGTCAGTAACAAGAGCAGTCACAAACTGAAAATAGGAAAAAAGTACAATGTTGCCATTTACAATGCCATTTGAGGTGTTGATGCCTAAACTCCACATACCATGCTCAGAAATCTTCAGGGTTCCTGCACTGTAGGTCATCCTGATGATACCTGAACTTTTTCCATGTCCTGGTAAGACTCAGGGCTAATGTCACCACCTCAGCCAGGTCATGCCAGGCATAAACTTTCTTTAAGGCAGCATTACAGGGACCTAGTAGGCACTCCCTTAGCCAGCAATAAATGATATAGACCATACTTTTGTTGTCCTTCATGCAACATGCAGAAACTCTCTGGTGGGCACAAGAAGAAGCTGCCATATTGTCATGAGTCTCTTCAGGTAATGGGGTTACAGTCAGAAGAACCAAAGTGGTTGTCTGTGAATCACACTCACAGTGTGATTTTTGAAACACTGTTAATGCAGCACATAGCTATAATTAATACAGTATGTGGACTTTTGCAAGTCATTAGCATGAGCTCATAGCCACTGGTCATAAGAGGCTAACACTGACAGCAAACTGCAGATGAGTGGCAACAAAATGTGATTTGCTAACATTTGTGCTCCATGGCCTAATTTGCCTATGTGTCACAGAAGGCATACAATTGTACTGTTTTCCAGGCACACCACCATTTTGCAGTCTATGGTGTGCAGATTAGGGAGGTTATATTGGACACCTAAGCAGCAACATTAGGAGGAACAGCAACATAGTATAGAAAGACAGCTCAGGGAAGGTACACAGTGGGAGTGAAAGGTATTTTGTATTTTATACCTTGTAAAACTGGGATATCTTTGGAAAAGAACTCACATTATAAAAGGCTAGCTATACCAATATGTGACTTCATGTATGCATTGAAAGGAGGTTGTACTTGGAACTGAGTAACTGACAATATCAGAACAATCTGCAGCCTATACACATCTGCCATGACTTATGCTGAAGCTATGGTCTATGCAATTTATATGGTGGCCTAAGTTTGTAAGCATGGCAGTCCTATGCATATATTTGTGTATCCCGATCACCATACCAGAGTTTCCCAAAGGATTCCCTCTTATTAATAGCAAAGATGACTGAATTAAGTTATACATAACTGCTGGCCTTAACAAAGTTTTGTTGAGGCCAATGAAGAATGCATTTGTACCAATGTGTGGCATTTACCTGCTGTATGTGCGTCCATATCTCTCCTTACATCTGTTGTGTAACATATCCCTATAGCTGTACCTATAAATATATTGTAGTATACCTAGTTAACCACTTTGCTTGTAGATGACATCATACCGGTCCCAGTATTATATAGTCTATAGCTATGTGTTTATAGGCCTCTACATGTCTGCAAGAACAGCTAGATGGTAAAGGCTGAATAGTTTCAGCCCTGCTAAAAATGATTTACTGCTATAACTACTCAGAACCCATAGGGAGAGAAGTGTTAAACAGCCTTTATACAACTAGCTGTGTTTAATAATCAGTAGTTGTTGATGGCGGACAGTGGGAACTATTCCTACAATGTAGCATTGCTGCATTGTTAAGGCTGTGTGTTAGGTGTTCATGAGAGAGCCATACTTATGCAATCTCTTGTCCTAGGCAGATCATCAGTTTCAGAAACTACCTTCCCCTTTCTAAAATGGAGGACTTTCTTGAAGCTGAGGATCAAGATTCTGTAATTCTAACAAGTTCCTTGCTACAGTTACTAACAGTAAATTTCTGAACTTGTGTAATACTGGCAATCATTTAAGTAGCTGCAACATCGCTTGTGCCGTCTTAAATGAATGTTGGCACTATAGCCACAACCCAATAGCAAATGCAGATCATGCCCTATAATGACTTGCTCCTAGGGCACAGATTCCCTTCATTCCATCCTATTTATGGCTTCAGTTCATGTTACAAGTCAGCCAAAAGGGGAAACATAAAACTCTAATGCTCTATTTTTAAGAAAACAAGTGAAATGTAAGCACCACCCATATATGATATAGCTGTCTGTCTATCTATCTATCTATCTATCTATCTATAGATTTACTTAATTTTGTTGAAAGGTACTAATGTTGATATGCATAATGCTGACACTAAATGATTGACATTATGCATGTTGGCATGCTACTATGCATGTCCGAGCATCAATCTCAGCACATGCAAAGAATTTATAACAATAGCAAAGAAAATGTTTTTTGCAAGGGAGTAGACTCCCATGCACCTCCCATGAGGGAGACTGTGCCATCACATACCCCTGCTAATTATATATTCTAACTCTGAGAATACATAATTCTCAGGAAAAAGGCAAATTGTCCAACCCTGAAAATCATCCGATTTGCTACTTTTGTTGACAAGTGTTGACCATCTGTAAAACTATAGCTTTAAGTAAGGCAGTTGTGTTCTCTAGTTATTAGGGTTTATCATTTGAATATTATAAGGGCAATGGAGGTGTTCATAGCCTAGACAAAAAAAAAAATGTTGATTATATGGGGAAGAGCATGCTTGCAGACATAATCCAGTTATGCCATGAATACAGTTTGTTGAATGAATATGCAAAGGATCCTCAGCGACATGACCTTTGTAGTTAAGGTGCCAGATGAATTATTGTTTTTTTCTATTCCAGGGCAGAATTCAACTGAGAACAGAAGAGTTAAAGATGTGAGATAGTGAAGTAGAAATGGGAAGTTCATCCAATAATGGCAAATGTAAAATCTGAAAGACAAACTAGTAAGGCATACTTATGAGTCACCACCGTCCTTCCATTATGCACCTTCACTGCAAAGATTTTACATTGCTGTGAGTTTCACCACAGTGTATTGTAATGTGTGAGTCTGCAGAATACTTTTCATCCCCTGCCCCCACTTTTCTTGACTGTGGTATAACAATGGAGTTTGTATATACAGTTTTGGGGGTTAAGGAGGCTTTCTCCTGGAAAAAAAGATTATTTTTTTCTGTTGTTTTACGTTTTTCAACTTAATGATTTTGAAATTGCATTTTCAATAAACGGTGAGATGAAAACATCATCAATGGCTAGTAGGTAAACCAGGTTTACTATTGAAATCTGGAAAATGCAATGCTCGACCGATTAAAATATCGAGTCGAAATGTGGAAATACGTACCATCGAAAAGGCACAATCTCAGAATTGAATTAATTATCCACCGTAGTTTTATGTATTTGACATAGCCTTAGGTGATGTCAGTCACCCAAGGTATGTACTGTAACTTTCTGTTGGAATATCAAGTCAAAGCCACTTGGTTTTTACTATTTTGTCCCCCCACCCACCCCCACCCCTGCAAGTACTCAATGTCTAAATACTATGTCAAAAATACTAGAAAGAGCAGTACAGTCACAACTAATCCAATACCTCCTAAAAAATAACCTTATATCTACATTTCAACATGGCTCTTGACCCTCCAATAGTACCACTATGGCTCTACTCTCATATACCAACATAGTCAACACCCATAGAAATAACAGACTTAAAATTTCCTCTGTATTCTTAGACTTATCTAAAGCCTTTCATATGGTCAACCACAGCCTGCTTCTCAAAACTCTATCTACACTTAACATTAACTCCCTCACAATATCATGGTTCGACAACTATTTGTCAGGCCGCCAACAAGCAGTTATTTGGCAGGACCAGCTATCGTCCCTTCTACCTGTATCCATAGGAGACCCTCAAGGATCCATACCTGGTCCTTTACTATTCTTCATATTTACAAATCAGATAGCGGCATCCTCTCCATCTGCTCCATAGTACAGTATGCAGACGACACTACTATCATATGTGCCTCTCCACCAAACTTCAAACAATAACACAGCATAACTTTACTCTGGCTGAAGCATGGCTTTCTAGCATTAAAGTTTTACTCAATCTCAAAAAACAAAACTAATTATTTTCAGTCCTGGTTGATCTCCTGCACTAAATAATGATTTCACCATAAACTCCAAGGATAATACCTCAATCACTCCAACAACACAAACTAAACTCCTAGGAGTAGTTATCGATAACAATCTCAAATTTGATGTGCACATAGCCCAAACAATCAAAAAAGTAAACAAAAAGCTTGGTCTACTGTATCGGAACAAGCAATTCATGACCAATTATACCAAAGCCACTATTGCTAGAACGCACCTATTATCCACCCTACTGTATGCCTCCCCAGTCCTGACTAAACTTCGCCACAGCAAACAAAACAAAATGGCATCTTGCTATAACAAGATTGCCAAATTTGCTACAGGTGCCACTAATAGATCCCATCACTGTCTTTCCCTCAAACAGCTCAACTGGCTTGAGCTGCCCCAACTACTTCTTACTACTCAACTATCCACAGCCCACAAACTGTACTACCTCTCTGAAGAAACTCCTACACTACAGGATATAATACAGCCCTACACCACCACCTGAGCCTTAAGATCTACAGACCGAAATCTCATAAATGTCATCAAGCATAAGAATGAAGCAGGTAAAACTTTCTTCGGCTGTACAATTGCAAAAATCTGTAAATCACTCCCAAATTACATAACTTCTATAAGCTCTGCTTCACTATTTAAGAAACTACTCAAAACACACAATATTAACAATTGGCTGTGTACATGTGACTCGCCAGGCTAATCCACTACATTGCAGTGCTGCACAGATTACGCTAAAAGATAATCTATAAACTTCTAAACTTTGAATACTTATTCTTGCCAAACAATGGTCTATTTTGACAGTATTGATTTAAAAGTCCATGAAGAAATGTTACATTTTTATTCTGATGCTATTGATTTTTATGTCTATGAAGAAATGTTAAATATGCTTTTAAATGTTTAATTGTATGCCTTAAGAATACAGTTATGTATTTTATAAATTGTATTGTAGCAATGTATTAAGTGGAGCTTTTCTCCCTGGGCCTCTGCTGAAAATGGACTTGTGTCCAGTCGGACTTTCCCGGTCATCAAAAGTAAAATAAATATAAAAAATAAATAAATAATATATTCTAACGGCAAGATTGCACTACAGTGAGAAAATAGATAAATTCCCTGTTCCTCAACGTGCTGTGATTTCCACTTGCAATGCCGAACTCAGACTACCGAATAACACTGCACATTCGGTATTGTGTATTCATTGTAGTCCGGTTCAGCACATTGTGCCTCTTTGAAAAGTGCCTTTCGAACACATGCCATTCAGTCACCAGCACTATGGGATTTCAATAGTAAACCAGTAAACCATACCAGTAAACTGGTGTATTACAAAGCTATATATTACAAAAATGGTAATGGACTGCTCTGTGCGATATTACTTAATCATTTCTGCATTTCTTCTTTGTTTTTAATTTCATATACTCCTACTGTGCATGCACACACAAGACTACTGCATATGCACATAAGTATGAGTTATTCCAAGCTATCCACTGGAAGAGATAAATCCAATTAAATTTTAATTACATCAGATATAGCTTATTGCATTCTTTATATATTGTATTCACTTTTTGTAAGTTGTGTTTACAATATATCACCCTGGTAAAGGTACCTTTTAACAGATCTGTCTAGTGGCCTTATTTTGCACCTTCCTCAAATAAGGATGATGAACTACCAAAGCAGGGTGATCTCTTCACCTTTAATTTCCTAGGTCTGCTTATTATTCAAGCTATATGCCATAAAAGCAACACATTATTCCTGAGGTATTCATTTCAAAACCTGCATTGTCAGGGGACAAGCTTTTACTTAATACTGCTACCAAGCCAATCTTAATCTTTTCTTCTCCTAAGAGTTTCCACCTTTCTTGCAATTTACCTCCTCATTTACTTCCGTAGAGGCTTCTTAAAATACTTTTTAATCCATCTTTACAAATCTTCATCCTTTCTAAGTGCATCTGCACCAGTCTTCTATCCCCTTTTGCAATTTCTTTTTACACTTATCTAGCAATAGTTTGCATTTCCAGTCTTTCATCCTTCTCCCACGTTGTCATTGATTCCTACAGCTCAAACAGAAAGAGCATCCAGTCATTTACATTTTTCTCATCAATCTTTTCACCTGTACCTCACCAAGTGCAAACTCCACTAACCTGTTTACACTACAGCACATATATAAATTACTAGCTTCCTTTTTACCACACCACCCATATGCTGCTTAATTGCACCAGTCTGCCTTCTTAATCCTACTTGATGCTGTATACCATCTGTATAATATCCATTATCTGCATAATATCAATTTCTACATATCATACACAGGGCTCCTGCCACTTAAGTCATACAACATTTACAATGCCTCATCAATTTGTTTTTAATATCCAACCAAACTAAGCCTTCTTTACAGCAGAGTCTCTACAGGTTAGCTATATTTTATACCCCATTTCCCTCCTATTCATTTTTTTCCTCATTGCATCATTTCCCCATCACAAGTATCCTTGCATTCACATTCCTATTCAGTCTCCTCACTTTAACAGAGAGGTGTCAGTAGTAACCAGTCCCTTTTTTAACTTTGCATCCTCGACAGAAATTATCAAAAGGGGCAAAATTATATAACATCAATACTAGTCAGTTCTTCTTTAACACTAGAAATACCTTTGCATTGCAAATCTAATTCTTGAACTGCTGTTTTTCACCATATTTGCACTCCACAAATCTTTAGGCCACCTCTTGCAGCTATCCCATAATTGCACCTGACTGCCCAGAATTTAATTATTTCTTTAAATGTAACCTATAGCTCTCAATGTATATTTGCCTCCATCAGCTCTCTCCCATAGCATCCATCTACATGTAATTTCTTTGTTATCCTATATGCATTGGGCTGGATATATTGCAGTTCCATACCTACTAATATTTGACAAACTAAAGCATCACCCTTTTACCATCTTAATCTTTGCTTTGATATTTCTACTCTTCTTCCTCTCTATACAAACCTAGCAAAAATGATTTGAAGTGCCTTTCTTCCTTTATAGATTCTTAATAGGGAATCAGTTCAGCAAATCATTAGAATCCTTGTTACAGAATTTGCATATTTGTGCCCTCTGCTGGTAAAGGTCATAAAGGACAAGACTGGGTAAATGTACAACTCCTGTTCTGCTTGTTGATGTTTGTTTTGAAGAGAATTAGGAAGCTGCTTTGCTTAACATGCATTTGTAGCTTATTTCTTCCCATGGATTCAAATGAATGTGCTTAAGTGAGTTAATCATTAGGAGAAGATCATTACTCTAGTAAAATTAGTGTGCCCTCCTAAGAGTGATATATGATTTTCCATTTATCAAGCATTTTCTTCAACTTTCTAATCCTGCAAATTATTGCTCTCTGTATCCTATATACTTTGATATAATCTTGGACTGAAGTAATTATCTGTAGCTTGTATATGTTGATATAATCTTGGGCTGAAGTTGTGACAATATGAGGTATTGCCAGCTATGCCAAGATAATTAGGGCAGTGGATGTGTAACATATGCCAGCACAGCTAGCTGGAATTTTTGTAAAGAATTATATGTCATTTGTATACCAAACTGATCTGTACAGATGCATGTGTTGATAAAAGGTTTTGTAAAGCTGTTTGTGTTAAAAATGTACCAACAGTGCATCCTGTTGGACAGAAAAAGACATATACATGTATTATTGTAACTGTTTAAATGGGGTCTATATTAGAACACTGAAGTTTCAGAACTTCGAATGTTCTAATATCTACCCCTATTCAGCGAACACTGACAACATCGAACATTCAGAACAACAAATTTTTTCCTGGGGAAAAAAATTGCTGTTCCAAAACACATACAGACAACACAAGCACACCAAACTAACAGCAATCCATACACATACACTTAAAATATTACATCTAACCCTACACTAAACTGTACATACACTACTAACAATCCACTTACCTTAACCCAAACCTTAACCCTAAGGTCCATCACTATCGCACACTCACCTCACCCACACCCTAACCATAACTCACCTACCCCACCCTAACCCTCATGTCCACACAATCGCACACTTACCTGACCCATGCCCTAACCCTGACTCACCTAACCCACCCTAACCCTCATGTCTACACAGTCACACACTTACCTGATCCCGACCCATAATGTTCCACCACAGTGCTGAAAATAGCGAAGCGACAAAAACGGACAACCAAATTCTTTCCCTAGTAAAAAATTCGGTTTTCTACAGCTTCGCTATTTTCAGCATTCGCTGACATGGCATCAATATTACAACATTCGAAGTTATGAAACTTTGATGTTCTAATATAGACCCATTTAAATGTATATGTTTGAACAGAGGATACTGGAAGAGAAGAGGTTAATCTTAATCCTCCTAACTTTGAAAATAGTTTGAAATTAAATTTCCTGGCTTAGGCCATAAAGATTGTAGCTTACAGTTTTCAATGCAGCCAGAGGAAAAAAAATGTCTGTACTAGGAATCTCTCTGCATTGCCCTTGGTGTGAACTAATTGCTACTCTGGAAGGGTGGAGGTTTGAAATCATTTTATGACTTCCAGTAGCTGCAGCAGATCTTTACAAGGCTCTGTGTATGTGCATTATTAACACATATGTGCTAAATCCTGACAGATTCTAGACAAGGGTAGTAGCATGGGAATGAGAAGTCATATGAACAGATGTATGTGATGTCATTCTGTAATCCATCACTAAAAATGATATTTTAATACTAGGTGAGACTGAAGTCTTACTGCACTCTGTTTTTGGAACCTGATAAAGACAGACTCTTCACCTACTTCATTTTGCCTTGCTCTAGTAAGTGACCATGGAATAGTAATTCTTTAGAGCAGTCAGGAAATATAGTGAGATTAGTTAAATACTGTTATTCTGCATCTGTGTGAATCTGTTGATCTGTGTTATTTTAATACTTCCTGTGATTGAAAGTCTGGTGTTTATTGTAAATAAATATTTAGTATTTTCATGTTATTTTCTTATTTATTATTAAATATGTTTAATCTTTTCATTGTGGCTGGTCCTTTAAGAATACTTTAAACTTTGTACTTAAATTTATTCGGTGACACTGCGGCCACTCCTAAAACCCTTGCTGTTTGGTCGACATTACCATTTGTATTAATATTAATTTCACTCAGTATAAATGGGTAACCTTGCAGGAGCCTTGGAGTAGCTGGCTTTTGACTGTCTGGTGGCAGTGTAACTACCTTATAGTCTGGGCAGAAGGGGGCATAGCTAATAAATTTGTGCCAGCCTTTCCCAGGTGTGTGTGTGTGTGTGTGTGTGTGTGTGTGTGTGTGTGTGTGTGTGTGTGTGTGTGTGTGTATGTGTGTGTGTGTGTGTGTGTGTGTGTGTGTGTGTGTGTGTGTGTGTGTGTGTGTGTGTGTGTGTGTGTGTGTGTGTGTGTGTGTGTGTGTGTGTATGTGTGTGTGTGTGTGTGTGTGTGTGTGTATGTGTGTGTGTGTTTGTGTGTGTAAAAATCAAAATCTGAAAGAGTGTGTGTGTAAGCTGCTTGGAGCAGTGGCACAAAGCATTAGTTTCACAGACATAGTGGTGGAGAACTTGGCTTGGACACTCAGCTGAGGTTTCAGCTCAATAACTGTGCCAGTGAGGAGTCTTACAGGGGACCTGGAGAGAGACAGATAGAGAAATCCAGACCCCAGACTGAGTGTGCTCCCTGTATGCTTGTAAAGGAAATTATGCTTGATGCAGACAGCTACATCTGAAAATATTCTGTGTATCTATTTTTGTTCCATGTGAACAGCCCTCTCTAGTGTCACTGGTTAGGATTCAGGCTCCTTGATTACTGGCCCAGAGTGGAGACGTCACAGAAGTAATTATCTGTATCTTGTATACATTGATATAATCTTGGGCTGAAGTAATTATCTATATCTTGTATATGTTGATATAATCTTGGGCTAAAGTAATTATCTGTACCTTGTAAACTTTGGTGTAATCTTGGGCTGAAGTAATTATCTGTATCTTGTATACTTTGGTATAATCTTGGGCTGAAGTAATTATCTGTACCTTGTACACTTTGGTATAATCGTGGGCTGAAGTAATTATCTGTATCTTGTATACTTTGGTATAATCTTAGGTGAAGTAATTATCTGTATCTTGTATACTTTGGTATAATATGGGCTGAAGTAATTATCTGTAACTTGTATAATTTGGTATGATCTTGGGCTGAAGTAATTTTCTGTACCTTGTACACTTTGGTATAATCTTGGGTTAAAGTAATTATCTGTATCTTGTATACTTTGGTATAATCTTGGGTGAAGTAATTATCTGTATCTTGTATACTTTGGTATAATCTTGGGGTGAAGTAATTATCTGTATCTTATATACTTTGATATAATCTTTGGCTGAAGGAATTATCTGTATCTTGTATACTTTGATATAATCTTGGGCTGAAGTAATTATCTGTATTTTACATACTTTGATATAATTTTTGGCTGATGTAATTATCTGTATCTTGTATACTTTGATATAATCTTTGGCTGAAGGAATTATCTATATCTTGTATACGTTGATATAATCTTGGGCTGAAGTAATTATCTGCATCTTGTATATGTTGATAAAATCTTGGGCTGAAGTAATTATCTGTATCTTGTATACTTTGATATAATCTTTGGCTGAAGGAATTATCTGTTTCTGCTATACTTTGATATAGTTTTGGGCTGATATATGTATACCTTGATATAATCTTGGGCAGAAGCAATTATCTGTATTGTGTATACCTCAATATAATTATCCTCTTCCTTTATATACAAAACTCAGTGGTCCTTCCACAGCCTCATTCCAGTTCTGCAGCTGATTTCAATATGTGAAACTTTCTACAAAATACCTCAATGCTTTAAAAGTCACTGGGAATATCAATCCATTTCTTCCACAAGAAATATGTTGATAACTACAAGCAAATTCACACCATTTTAGCAACATTTTCCCCTAAGTAAACTTTGCATTTTTTTACCTTGAATTTTTTTACTAGGAGGAATAGGCTAGGTGATAAGTACCACCGTGCCTAAAACATCTCCAGAATGCAACATCTTCCAAGGGAGTACCATTAACCATAATTATCATGTCTCTTTCAGCACATATTGCCCTCACTACCTGCAGCCATCCACCTTTTCCTCAGTATGTGTATAAATATTTTATCCATAAATATCCAGTTTCATTTGACAAATCTCTTTTTATTAATGTCTACAAGGACAATACCATCTTTAAATTCTCATCCCTTTCCATCCATGCAACAAAATTCAATATTTGCCAATAGTCACTTACAGTCCTTTCCAAATCTGACCCACACTTGCCATACCACATCTGCAGCATTGTTCTATATATGCAGTTAAAATACCTCACAAAAGAGTTTTAGACCTATGTTTCACAAGAAAATGTACATGAAATTATCCAGATCTTCAGAGTCAGCTCTGTTTTTTGGGAGTACTGTAAGTATATATTTATAAATTTTCATTCATCTATTACATCCTTATGAATCTCCCCCAACTCCTCAGTAAACTGCATCCCAGTCACATTGAAGAATTCTATGTGGCATCCATGCAGACTACCAACTTTCTCTAGTTTCAGATGCCTAATGACACTCAGAGTTTCAGCTGAGCCTTATGTGGTTATTTTGCCTGTTTTATTGTAAGCCCCATCCCATTTCACTCACTGAGCATATCTTTACTTAGCATCTGTTTCCTTATATGACTTCTCATGGAAATGTTAGAAAACATTAAGTACTGCTTCAGTACTTACCTTATACACCCATTCATCGAACTGTAGACTTCTAGTCCTGCTGTTCTTCACAATCTTTCAACTTCTTTTTGAGTTTCTAAATCTTAATAAAACCTCTACAAGCTGTTAAAGCTTCCTTCCATTCTCTCCATTGAGCAATTCCTTTGGCTTAAGTTTTTGTCTGTCTTAAGTGTCCTTTGCCTACTTATATTTCCTAGTATCCTGCCTCTTCACACCATCTTTCTGCCATTCTACTTTCACCATCACAATCCTCTAGCTTGTCTCTTTTTTACATTTATAACCTGAAGACTATCCCTTCCAGCCACGCAAGTTTGTTTGGTTCTTTTCATTTGCTATGACCTCACCTGCACCTTTTTTGCAGTGGCTCCCAACCTTCACACCTAATCATGACCATCATATGTTTAGAAACTGTGCTATATAATAAATTAATCTTGTGAATGCCTCTTAAAATTAATTCATATAGTTGTAATCTGTCAATTCTGGTTGCCTATATACTTTCATCTTTGGAGAAAGTGAAGCCTTGTGTCATCCCATCTTTTCTCTCCATAAATCCATTACCTTCAACCTTTCCATTAAGCTACACATATCTTTCTGGTTATGGAGTTGAAACAATATCTTCCTGGAGTAGTTATCAAATTTCTGGCTTCAAAACAATTTGTAATTAGTATATGGCCCATGAATAGAAACAAGACTCATTTCATTCCCCTGTCTACATACTCTGACCTCTAGCTACCTACCTTGTTAAACCTTTTTACTCTGGAATAGTTCCCACCCCAAAATTAGAATTTGTCCACATCTCTCTTCCTACCTCTTTTTTCCATTGGATACTCCCACTCATTTATATCACATTTATCACCCACATTCTTTTGCCTTCATCTTCATCTCCTATAGCATTGCCACATCCCTCCCATATTCCAAGCAGCCACCCTATCATCCTCTTCAGCTATCAGTTGTCTTCTCCACAGCTACCATTGAGACTTGGGTAGAGGGGAAAAGCCTCAGTAATATTAATCTAACAGCATACCACTGTAAATGCTGTTTTATATATTGGTGATGAAAATAGCCTGATCTGCCCCAGACATATGTGTGTGAAGTAATGTATGGCTTAATTTTTATCTGCTGTAACACTTAATTCTACACTTATGACAACATCAGTGTCATCACTTACAGTGCTAACTCTTTGTCTTCTACCCATTAAGTATTCTCCTTCCTCATTTTGTGATTTTGTACATGTCATACATTGCTTTACAATTCTCAATGCTACAAAATGTAAGTGGTTGCTATGCTTTCCATAAAGTTCTCTCTTCTGTTATACTTTACCTTAATTACCACATGACTGACATCATAAGTGTACATTGTATGAATCTTGGATGGCAGTAAAATGAAGCCTACAATCTACTTTACAAATGCACTAACATATCAGCTATATACCAGTTTTCACATTCCATAATGTATTTAGAAAAACTAAGAAAATGCAGTAGCAAAATAGTTTCAATAAATCACTGAATAGAGAAGCCATATATGTCATGCCCATACATGAATGCATACCCAGGTACCATGTTAGTGTTTCTGCCAATTGATGGGACATTGCATTACAGAGAGTAGAAGGGGAAGGAAACAAACAAAAAAATCCTCATTTAGCATTTTGTACCACATCACAAATCTCTTGCCAACTATGCTTTGTTACCTAGAATTTAGTAATGGATGGCAGGGTCTTCCAGTGCCTTGTTCAACATTAGCTCACATTTGATGTAACCTGTAATCCATCTGGCCATTTCCTTGCTATGTTTGGCCCTCTCACTTCTCTCAAATTATCTGCAGTCTTTACTCTCTCTGCTGTGTGTTAGAGTCTAATCATCTCTGCCATGAGATTCTGTTAAATCTTCTTAGATCAATGTCTGACTTTTAAGACTTTCAGCCATCTCTTATCATTTATTCTTTTGCTGAGGTGGCTCCCATTTGTCTCTTAATAACATATGCTCTTAAATGTCTTATCTATTGACTCTTACACTATATTTTCCATTTCGAATCTCCATCCAACTTAATGTATTTTAGTTCCCTGACATTTACTAGGGCTCATCTTTTATTGCCTGCTCTCTTCCATGTCTCCAACTTAAATTCCCTTTCTTTCCTGCCAAACTTTCTTATATCCAACCACCACTTTATATATTGTCTGTGCCTTGTCTAATTTTTGGGTGTAATGCACATGCCTTTTTTACACTATTAATTGGCCTGAGTACAATATTTTTACTACTGCACCCCCCTTACTTAAATGTATAAATGTGGGAAACATTATTCATTACTTGTTTACTGCCATGATTAAGCACTCAGTGACTACAAGAGAAACATAACTTTTCTGAGGACCAGTTGATAAACAACACTTCTTAGACTATAACTACAGCATTTAAAAAGTAAATGATTCAACTTTCCATTGCCCCCCCCCCACACACACACACACACACTAAGCCTTCCTGCCCTACATGCCTGGTCACTTTGCTTGTCTAAGCAGGTTGAAAGTTATGACTGGTAAACTGATTAGCTGCCCAATTCTCCACAAAAGGTCTTTCGCTTCTGCCTCACACACCTTCTTATAAACATATTATTAATGCAAGTGTATTCCTGCACCTCACTTACAAGTCATCCTGCCACTTATGTAGATGATCAGCGTTCCCTTTCAGCTGCTGCCTCTGTTGTGCCTGGAGGAATAAGGATAATTCTGATAATGCTGTCTTCCTTTTGCCTTCCACCAACTCCCTTCTGAATATATGATTCTCAGTTCTCCTTGCATCAAACTCATGCTGTATGACCCCAGTCTCCGTAGTTTCGCTTTCCAGATTGTCTATTATTTTGACAAATTGCTCTTCCATTTCCACTGAAAGAACACACACATTCAACTGAAGACACTGTTTTTAACTTAATTGTAAAGATGGCCTTCTCTCTGTCTATACTAAGTTCATTTTTACACAACTGAACAAACCACTACCTACTAAACACAAAGCTTAAAACTCATTCTGTGATCTTCCCAGGATTATTCAGCCAATATCCTCTATTGAACAATTGGTTTCCCCTTCTTCCTAGCATCAGAAGACACTGGCAACATGAGGAAATATTCAGTGATTCTGGGCAATCATCCTGCAAGGACTCTGGAGGGTTTCCATTTGTTTCTAGATTATGTACATGTTAATTGTCAGGTGTGGTGCAATGCTTGCTATGTTAGTTCTTAAGTGGGTCTACACTTTCACTTTCACTAAACCAGTATGCTGAGCTACACTATAATGCCCCACTTGTCTGCTTCAAAATCTGTTATCCTGCCTATGTGCATGGAAAGGATGCCTGTAGTATAAACCACGGGTCTTGCTCCCACAGTGGGACACATAAAACCCCTATTGCTGAATACACAAGCCATTGAGAGCTGCTGAAACTGACACTCCCCTGATGAACTCCACAAGCGTTTGAGGCACTGATTCAGCCCAGGTCATCTGGAGTGCAATTAGGAATCTTGCTCTCTTTGTTGACCTGTAGCACTAAAGAACATGAAGACACATGCAACTTCTTAGGGCAATAAAATCAAGACAAAGCCTAAAATAACGGGGAGACAAAGGCTCAATGACATGGACAAATTTTAAATATTGCTATTATAAACTTAAAAAAACTCCTGGAATTGCATAATTTGTGTTAGCATGCATCTTCTGAGGAGATGCAAAGTCTGAAACTCAAATGTATGTCATTGTTTAGTGACTCCAGTCTTCAGTGATTTACGAGAAAACCACCAATGTAATGAAATGCAGACCAAAAATATGAGGCAAAAGTCTGGACAGCTGAGAAGTATGAATATAACACTGCACTTCTTGAAAGACACCTTTATTATTCCTTTGGTCCTTTATTATCATTGCTGTTATGTAATACTTGTCGCCATCATCATCATCATCATCACCTTCATCGTCATTATTAGCATCATCTTCATGTGCAAGATAAGGCAGACTAATGGCTAAATCTGTATTTAACTGTCGTATTTTATCTTCAAAGTAGATAGTCCACAATCTAATAATATATTTTCTGCTTTAAAGATCAAACACATAATACATTACTTCAACCAAAAACTCACCAAAGAGTAGCACAGTTGTACAGATGGATTTTTATGCATTGTTTTTACTCTGAATTCCATTCCTTGCCCAGCTGTACTTTATTATTCTGACTTTAATGTATAAGGTCATATTGAAGGATCTAACCTATCTCAGTCACATGTGGAAAAGTAAGGTAATATTCAGAGCATTCCAAGCTAATATTCAGACCATTCCAGTTTCTATTTCTTTGATCTAAAACTCAGTCACATTTTGTATTTCTCAGTGTCCTTATTATTGATTGATATCCTTTGATGATTTAGTTTAACACCATTGCACGAATATGAAATGGCTTTGCACAAAATGGAAATGTCAGAAATGAAAGACAACATTTCCTAAAATATGTGTCCTTTGGTTGACTGCAGGGAAAGTGTTTTTTTCTGAATTATCTTATCTAGTAATGTAACATGACTAGGCATTAGAAATAGTGAAAGATATACAGATACAAGAATGAACATAGCAGCCAGTCCTTTCTGAATAAGAAAATAATATACCAGCATTCTAACTGCGTGAGACACAGTGGGACAGATAGTGCTGATGACAGCTTTACTCCCTTTAATCAAGAAGTTACTTTTTGATTAAAGGGAGTAAAGCTGTTGGCAAGCTAAGTGTTTTTTTTTAGGTCAGAAAAAATATAGTTAAAATATATTGAATGTTGCAAATGTAGATTTGTATAGTTATGTTTTAGATGAATGACATAACATTTTCCCTCTGGATATCTGCGGGCCTAGGATGATACAAATGTTTGTCTGTGTCAGGCAACATGTTTTGAAATACCAGCAGAAAAGCAATTTAATTTGGAGATTTAATATTGTCCTCTTAGACAGAATCACAGGCAGTGAACATCTCACTAAAATGCCTTCATTAAAAGTAGTGCCTAACAACTGAAGAATGTTAATTTTAGCAGCATATATCAGATGAATGACAGGTTATATAAAGAGAAAAAGAAATCTAACATCTGTAACTTTTTGCAGTGTCAGATATAAAAGTAAAGGGTTCTTCTTTGAAACTCCATGGTAAATTAACCTTGCTCCTGGCAGCATCTGATGGGCAAAACCATTAATGTAACATAACTAAGTGTGCTGTTCATAGAGTAATATTGGAATATTTTTTTGAAAATAAAAATAGATTGTTTGATATACCATAGTTTAGCTGATAGTTATAACATTGTACAATCACAATTATATTTTAACAAATAGTGAGATAAATGGTTAAAGCTGTATCTACATCAGCTAGTGTCTTGAACAATCCCCAATTACTATCTCTCCTGTCATATAATGTTGTTGTTTGTCTTTCCGGCTTTTCCTGGTTAGGGGTCGCCACAGCAGAGCTCCGTTCTGCTAATGATTGGCAGTAGATTTGTTTTTTTTTATGGTGCTGAGTTGCCAGCCTGACGCCCAACCTTCAGTGAAGGCACGCCCATTCACACATGTCTTTTGGAGGCCACTCGACTGCAGGAAGGACATGCAGACTCCACAAAGAAGGCACTCCAGCTGTGAATCGAACAGGAGAACCTCTTGCTGTGAGGCAACAACGCTACCGCTGTACCATCTCTCCTGTCATATAATGTTCATACAAAATACATAATAGTCAATTCATGACATTTGAAAAACCATAGCAATTTTGCAGTATGGTAAGAACATTTTAAATAAAATTAAGAGAAACGGTCAGTGCTTTATCTTGGTTAGCTGATGCCCTGTGCAATCTCCACTGTTAATATCATAGGTTCATAGGTTCATAAGATGATACTAGGCTATTGGCCCAGAGGCCCTTATAAGCCTAGCCAAGAATTTCACCCATGTGCCCTCAAAGTCAACACCTGTTTCTTCTGTCTAGCAGGGACACAGGTGGGATCCCAGGGGTGTGTTTTCTGTTTCCCATCCAATCGGCCAGATTCCTCTTAAAGAGGGCTAGGGAGGTACTCTGCTTGACATGAAGATGAAGTCTACTCCACAGATGGGGGAGTCTTTGGGACACAAATCTGTCCTGGCAACAAGTTCTATTAATGTCACAGACAAGGTTAAGGCCTTGTATGTGGGTTGAGCGAGTGGAGTTTGTCTTATGGATATGCAGCAACTCCATCAAAGCTGGGTCTGAAATGGCCTTGTATGGCAGACACAGGTCACCTCTGAGAAGCCTGTATGAGACTAAGTAGATATCCTGCCTCAACTAGAGATATGGACCTAAAGGAAAAGTCCATCAGTGTTGAAGACCATACATACCCTGGGATTCAATAAAGCTTACACTGAGTGTAAGAGTAGTGCAGCCACTCCTGCATGGAATATGGCCATCCAGTAAACAAGCTTGGGGATGTGCATGAGCCTGGCAGCATTATTCCTGCATGGACACCAGTGAATAATGCTAATTACCTCATTTGCTGGTGTAAACCATGCAAATGAGGTGAATTAGCGATTCAGTAAGCATGCACACATCTGTGCAGGAATAGTGGGAGGTGCAGGAATGTATTCGGCTAGTAGCCAAATACATTTCTGCAAAAATGAAAATGGAGGCATGACAGCTCAAAGTAAAGCATGTATTTTAGTCCTTAGGCATGCCAATGGCCAAATATATGGCCATTGGCATGGAAAACTGTTACAAAATTATAGAAATAAAGCTTTATTTTTTTGGCCCATCTCAGTTGTTTAAGCTTAGAGCAGTGGCGAGCAAACAGGATCATGCCGAAAATAAAGAAAAAAATGTGAAAAGTCAATTCTAAGTGAAATCTGCATTTTGCCATTATAGTCTATGGCATACAGAATCAAAACAATAATAGGTAACACTGGTTGCTAAGGGGAAAGCTTCTGGTGTAGTGCAGTAACTAGGGACTAAGGCAGTGGGGTATGCTAATGAGGGAAATTTACTGAATCACAAAAAGAAGCAAAGTGCCAAACTGCACCTAACCATGTAGGTGCTATAAGGCAGTGGTGTAAGCAGGAGGAGCAGCAGACATGATAATGGGGTGTGTCATGCTTGGTGTAAGCACATTGGAGCTCCATAGCTCCCAGATGAGCTTAGCTAAGCACAGCTAAGCAAGGGGGTGTGTCTGAGGCTGTATTGACTTATTCCATGAAATGAAGTGCGTGTTCACATCCAGGGAGGGCCATTTCTCAGTGTTTACTTTAGCTAAATGGGTTTGTGTGGCATGCATCAGGTCTAAAACAAACAAACAAAAAAAATCCTGGAAATACCAGGACTATTTACATTTGGGCACCGGGTCTTAAAAGGGGTGGAAATGGGAAGAGAAAAAAAGAAAAAAAAAAGGAAAATAGCAGAATAAAAACAATCACATACAAATAACATAGCTAGCAGGTGGAATGCATCATAGTCAGCCAATCTTACAGGCAGCATCTGCAGAACAACAGTATAAACTATGCAAACACCTTACAGTCTGCTTTTTCCCACAAATTCTGCACCATTGGTATACACATGTGGAATTTTAACCAAAAACATGTTAGGGGTTACCATTGCTTTGATCCATCAGTTTGTGTTAGAGACTGAGGGCAGTGAGGAGGATAATGCTGACAACCGCCACAGACCAAGGAGGAGGAGAAGAGTGTTCAGACCCAGGGTAGCCTACCAGGGGCTACATGATTTTGGGATAGTAGACCACTACAGGTTGGACAGAGACATACTTCAGCAAATCACCTAGCTGTGCCAGCCTCAACTCAGATCTAGAGACAACAGACGGGAACCCATCACAGTGGATACCAAGGTATTTCAACTCATTAATCAACAGTCCAGTTTACTAAATCAAAGGTAAAATTTATTGTAAGTGCTTTTGTCCACATAAAATATTGAACTTCTTCAGACCAAAAGAAGAAGTTCAATATTTTATGTGGATGAAAGCGCTCACTATAAATTCTACCTTGGATTTAGTAAACTGGACTGCTGATTAGTGAGTTGGAGAAACCTTCTTGAAGTATTGCAGTTTTGGTTTCATCTTTTCCTAGTTTAGATACCAAGGTATGTGTAGCCTTAAGAATACTAGCTACAGGTACTTTCCAAAGACCTACTGGGGACATCATGGGGGTCTCACAGGCATCTGCAACCAGGGTACTCCACCAGTTCCTGGATGCCATCCTACCACATGCCGGTGAGCACATTTACTTCCCCAACACCCCTGAGGAGAATTCTAGCAATATGCGTCTCTTCTACCATGTAGCAGAATACAAGGAGGTACTGTGTGCAATAGGCTGCATGCACATCCACATCAAAGCACCACCTGGTGAACAGTATAGGGTCTAGATAAACCACATGGGCTTCCACTCCATCAACTAGGACATTACCATGAATGTGTGTGCTGGCAGCCCTGAAAGTTATCACAACTCCTACATATGGCATTCATTACAGCTGTACCAAGTATTTGCCAGTGAGGACATCCTGTATGGCCATCTGGTGGGGGGATGCTGGCTATATACTGGAGCCATGGATGATGACACCCATCAAAAATGCACACACACCCAAACAAGAATGCCATAATGAGGCACACACACAAACCAGGATTATAATAGAGCATTTGTTTGGGATCCTCAAGCCATGGTTCTGCTACCTTTATATGTCTGGAGGAGCCTTGCAGTACTCTCCAGCCACATGTGCACACATGTTCATAGTATGTGCCACGCTACACAATATGATCCTGTGGAAACAGCTGTAGCAGGAACAGCACGTGGAAGGGCCACACAGCCCCCCCACCATTGTCAAGATCCCCACAGGCACAGACAGACTCAGAAGAGGAAGCCCCTGAGCCTGCTCCTGTAGGCAGATGGAGGCGTTCCCAGTATGCCCAGGCCTTGGCAAAAAGGCAACGCATAGCACACACACTGACACCTCTTTCTGACTTGCACATACAGTAAAATGGATGACACACACATCACAATACCTGTAACTTTTCATGTATAGGCAGTGTACTGTGTACATCCAGCATAGGCCGCCCTCAAGCACAGTCCTCACAACTGCTGCAGGCACAAGCTAAGTC